>NC_040909.2:20404839-20704839 GCF_004126475.2 Phyllostomus discolor | reverse complement strand
GGTGGCAACTAGATTAATTTAGAAACTCTAAAGTTTTAGCAAAGTGAAAAGTGGTGTTGTTCTAGTACATTCTGTAACAGAGCCGCTGCAAAGTAAAGACACCTACAATATTAAAACAAAACTCAAATATTGAATTTTGTAAGACATGGCCTCCAAAAGGCAAGCTTAAGTCCACAAGGAGACTTTCGGTCCTGGGGTGCACCATGCAAATGCCTTCAGGCACGCAGAGTCAGGAAGAGAGGCAGTCTGGGTACTCGGCCAGAGTGGTGGGGATCATGATCATTGAAGAGGGCAGCCCTGCCTCCGTTCTAGGTGCTTGTTTTGCTCTGCAGCAATTTCAGTCCAAAAAGACAAATGTCTGACTTGAAATGAGGGTTTAGAAATCTGGATTTTTGCAGGAATCTGGAAATCTGTGTGAAATCTCCAGGTTTTCTTTTTATGCCAACTAAATCAAAATGGAATATAATAAGAGTCTCCAAATGTATTTGAGGACTAAATTGGGTATGTGGGTTGCCAGTTAGCAATTTATGGTTTTACTCATACTGAGTAAAGTGCATGTTTGCATAAAAAAGTATTCAATGTGGTAGAAAATACTCAATTCAGGAGCTGGCATTGACAAAGACATTGAAGTACTCAAATAGAGTAAGACTAGGAAGTATTTGGCTCCAGTTTCCAGAGGTAACAGTGCCTTCAGTGGCCTACTTTTGTTAACCTATATTTAAAAATATAAATGAGGAAGGTGATTAATGCTATTATGCTGTTTCCCAAGTCTTGAACCTTACACAAGTGTCTAAAATATCTCTTTACAGATAAGGAGAATGCCCCTTAAAAACATACACTGGTTTAAAAGAGGAGCTTACCTTACAAGATATAAAATGACAGGAAGAGACTGAACACAGGCACCGTACAGATTCAGTCTGGAATCCATAGGGGTTTTGAAAACGTCTCCAGCTGGGTGGGCACAGGGCATCTAAGGGTGTAATGGCCTAGAGCACAGCTCTGTGAGTCAAACTAATTGGACCTTGAGCTAGGGCTCTACCACTCACAGGATGTGAGGCCCTTGGCAAAGTTATTTCACTTCCCTAAGATTCAGTTTTCTCACCTGCCAAGCAGAATCATGAATATGTAACCCAGAGGTGGTTGTGAAGATTAAATGGACTGATGTATTTAAAGCATGTGGGTTCTTATTACATGATGCTAGATCTGGGCACCCAGCATTTTCTCAGCTGCCATCAATTCTCAGGCTGTGGGTTTAAAAAAAAATGACAGGGTGTGTAACTTCCTAGATAGGACCACGTTTATCTGTCCCTTATCAAATGAAGTGGTGAGGGCATAAAGGAACAGTGTAGGTTTAGTCAGAATCTGAATCCTGAATTGCTGTTTTATCCCTGTGTAGCCTGTTGCTGCCTTAGGTGAAGTGGTGGGAGGGTTCCCCTCTCCCAGAAATTTCTAGCATGCTGTGGTTCCATAGAAAAACTTTTGGACTTGGTGCCTCAGGACCTGGGTACAACTACTGCTTTTACAATATTTCAGCTGAGCCGTATGACTGGGGGAACATATTACCTAAACCCTCTGAGTTCGACATTCCATTTGTATGAAAGAGAAAACCAAACGGTCTAACTCAAAATGAGCTTGAGAGGATTGTTTGAGGAAACACATAAATACTTTTCATAAATTTGGAATCTAAATTGTGTACTTCCTCTAGCGGGCCATTTTCTTTGGTCTGGCATGAGGGAAAGCAAAGGAAAATGTGAAGATGACACTCAGCAAGTCACTACTGAATCATTTAATAAATGTTTATTGAACATCTATCCTCTTTCAGCTCTGCTAGGTTTTATCAGGGGGTAAAAATGAAATAACACAAACCAGTGACACAGTCCCTAACCCCTTGGAACTCATGTTCTAGCCAGGAAAGAGAAACACCATAATATATTTCGATATACACCTTGATTCAATTTCTTGCAAAGTATTCTGGAGAGCAACGTGGCAGGAGTTTGAGGAGAGAATCCAGGAAGACATCCTAAATAAATAATCATTAAAATATTTTTTAGCTTGAGATCAGCATGCAGGATGTTCTGAAAGACATAATCAACCACACTAACCAAATGTCTATTTGCTCTCTGGAACTTACGTTGTTATATGCTCAATTGAACAATTCCATGTGCCTTTTCCCAATTTTTTACCTTAGACCACATTCCTAAAAGTATTACCTAAGGTTTCAAAATGCAATTGGATAAAGAAAACTTTACCTGCCACATCCCCAGTGATAACCCCAACATAGATCGGACATCAAAATGCACATACAGACCCTGTTCGTCAATTACAGCACATGGCATGTGCTGATAATTGCTCAGAACTGCTGGTTAGATGCAGGTCACCGTAATCTTCTCAAACTGCTGTAATAAATCAGAAAGTCCTTATTTAATTTAGATACTCTTGAAGGTGTGTTGCAGTTTTGGTAACTGTGAAATGCCAAGTAATATTTTGATAAGTTCTCTAAGAACTAGATTTCAAAGAAAAAAATTAAAGCAAATGTATTATAACCTTTTACATCAAAACTGAATATTATTACATCCATCTCAGCCTTTTAGTTGAGTAGAAAAATTAGACCAACAAAAGGCAAGTAAATTACATGATTCTAATCTCAATATCTTTCTTAATTATGTCTAGAATAACAAATAACAACTAATGAAATGACTTACTATTAATGAAAATATTAGCAAACACATCTCATAATCACAAACCAGAGTTTTATATATTAATGATAATAGATGTGCAACAGTTTTAGAAAGTATAAAATATACACATTTTAGAAATTATTATTTAAAATGTATTTATTAATGAATATATTTTGTGAATTTTATCTCCATTGTATTTTATATTATTACATGGAGCTCATAATAAAATTTGTACATGAAAAAACCTATTGAAACATTACCCCCTTTTATAGTTTGAATAATCAAAACACAGAAAATATATTTCTGGATCCTTGTTTTTAATTGATGCAGTCAATTTTTGTGCTCCAAAGGCCTAATGATGCATTAAGAATTCTTCATTTTGGCCGCTTCGATTTTCTATTGAGCAACATTTGTGAGAGTAATAGAATAAAGTAGTGAGGGAGAAGATTGAGAACTGCTCAAGAATGACTACAGTTATGTAAATGCGCAAATGATGGGAAATAATTCAGGTTATTTTCATTTTTCGTTCTTATTGGAGATTCATTGTATTTATATAAAAAACATGGAAACTATCCTATTATAGATTCAGAGCTATAGTTAGATTAGCATATTAAAAACTACTTCAAAATGAAGTTATTTTTTATCATTTTGAGTTCCTTATTTTCCTTATAGAGAAATAAATGCCAATTGGGCTGCAAATTATAGAGGATTATCTTCTCTCCTTATAAGAGTTAGAAATATGAATATTGTTTTTTGAGGAATTTGATTTGGGGGCTGAGGGAGTGATCTTATTAGCACCAGGCTTCCTTGGCCAGTAATCTCACGACTATGGGATATATATTAAATCCTTTTCTATTTATATTCTTTGGCAGGCTGTTATTCATTGTTATTGTGGAGATTTTGTTAAGTAATAGTTCTCTTGAGAAATCATGGGTGCTTTTTCGAGGTCACGATTTCCTCCCGTCAGTTAAGAGGGGGCCATACATCCTCTCTTCAGTTAAGAACCCGCTCTATACCCATTTTCTTTAACACATACTTTATTTGTAAGGTTTCTGACACCCCTTTCTTCCGAGAACTTAGGAGTGATATATCACTCTTTATTTTGTGAAGTAAAATTGATTAGAGGAAACAATAAACATAATTCTTTAAGCATGAAACCCAATATATTTTGAATACTTGGCTGAGCCGCCTTAGTGATCGTCACTCGCGTGTTCTCCAGGGACTGCTGGGCTGTGCCAAAGGCCTCCTGGTAAACAGTCCTCACAGTATTATTGTTTCAATCCAATGTGGCAAAAATCCATCCCCTTCCACACATGGATACCTGTTCTTTGCTGCCCAGTCATTGCCAGAAGGGGAAAATCAGCTAATTTGATGGTGGTTTTTTTTTTTATTCACCTAGAGGTTTTAATGATAGCTTATGTTTTTAAAAATTGGATTAATTCAGCAAGGATTCTGAGCAGAGAATCACAGATTAGATTTTACTGGGTTTGAAGGCTCACGGGAAGGTAACTCCCATTACTAAATCTATGGCACTTCAACAATCTATTTCCAGAAAGATGTTAACCTAAATGGATAAGACGACAGCATAGGCGACTGGCTAAAACATGGATCTAAAAAGAGAAACAATTTCAAATATTTACCTTTACTGCTTACTAGCTTTGGGACCACAGACAAGTTACTTCATTGCTCTGACTTTTTCCTCACCTATAAAAGGGATGTAACAGTGCCTACCTCTGAGAATTTGTTGAATTTAAATAGACAAAGTACCTGGCATGTAACAGGCTCACTATAAAGTGAGTTCCATAGACTTATATTCTTCATGGGTACATACAGATTTCAATCAACTATCTACCTCTTACCTGCCCACACAACAGCAAAGCAACACATCAGGGCAGCATGAAAATTAGATAAGCCTTTGGCTGCTCTAAATGTGGTCCTAGGGCCAGCAGCATCAGCATCACCTAGGAGCTTGTTAGAAATGCAGAGTCTTGGGTCCAACCCCAGACCTGTTGAATCACATCCTGCTTTTTAACAAGGCTTCCAGGTGATCGTGTGCACAGCAAAGTTTGAGGACCATTGAGAGGAACCACACCATTTTTCTTTTCTGACAAAGTCAATCTACTGTGCCATTGGTTATTCATTCCTTTTCCCCACTCACCTGTTGTTTTGGTGATGCCTGGGGAGAAAAGACACACTCAAGGTATTCTCTCAGCATCTGTATCTTGAGGCAGGTCAAGGCACGCACACTTCCATACACACCAACAGAACATCCCTCAGCATAGGGTCTGGCACAAGTAAAGCCTCAATAAATGTTTATTGAGTGAAATAAAACAGCCGACAGTCAGACAAGCAGACTCTCCCATCTGTTCTGCAGATGCACAGCAGCCCTAGAAGGGCCTGGAGAGAGATGAATGCGCTTGAGGTCTTTGCCAGGAGGCATTACCCATGCCCAACAGGGAGGAGGGCTTTGCTCATTGCTGTTCTTGCCAGGAGATCTGCTGAGGTTCTGAAAGCCTGTCAAATGTGTGCAGCCAGAACAAAGGACAGGGGGCTGCCTTTCTTCTCTCTTTGCCCTGACTGGCAAGGCTGGTGCCACAATGCTTTGGGAGCAGTGATGTTTTGGAGATCATCTTTCTTGCTTATAAGGGACAAAGGAGTAGGTAAAAAGGCAGGGCATCAGGGTCACATTTTCCTACCTCTGTAATGAACTGGGCTCAGTCTCAAAATTTCTCTATTGGTTTCAGGGCTTCAAATTCCTAAGTTGCCCATTCACAGGCTGGTAGAGGGTGTGGTTGCAGTGGGGTGGCAGGGAACCTGGGAGCTGATATTGCCCAGAGAAAGATCAGATGGAGAGAGAGTGCACTGGCTTGAGCATTGTGAGAAACAGGAAACTGTAGGTTCTCAAATGCTTGGGAAGTGAATTGTGCTGCATGACCTTGGACAGACCAAACATGAGACTTCCCTGGTCTGTAAACTTGTGATAAATACATTTACATTCACTTTGTCTACCTATACACAGAGTGTATTCAGTGAACTTCATGCCGAGGTCCTGAGACTATTGACATCTGGAGCCTGCCTCCCCAGTGAGTTAGCCACCTAACCACTCTTCCTTCTCCCTCCTCCCATGACCAGTCAGACAAAACTGTCATTGGGAGACTTCTTTTGGGGCCACCCCACCTTACTCTATGACTGCTTTAGCCTTGGAAACCTGAGGAGCTCGGAATATCTGCTGTCTTTATTTTTCTCTTCAGCAAACTCCTTCTCTGTCTTTGCTACAATTTTTTTTCCTGTCCATTTATCCAGAGAACAAAACTCTTATTTACCCAGCATGGCTGATCCCAGATGAGAGTTAAGGGGAAAACAATCAGATTAACACACATATAAGATTAAAATGCCACCTAATCCTAGATGGAATCTTTATTCATGAGAATTTGCAACAATATGAATAACATTTAATTTAGCATACAACAGATTTTGGGGTAAAGGGGACCAGCATAGTAGTTTGGCTAATACCAGCTGTGGTAACAGATACATCTCCACATCTCAGTGGCTCAATGAAGTTAAAGTTTCTGTAATATGTAGGTGACAGTGTCATGACATGCCTGGACTGAGGAGGAGCAATAGGTCCATGCTATTCAAGGACCCAGGCTAACAAAGACTCTGCCATCTTCCATGTGAGGTTTCCTGGTTACCCTGGGCATTGGCATCCGGTTGGCAGATGTAGCAAGAGAGGGAGGGTCATGCATGGGAGGTATTTGTCGGGTAGAACTAGAGGAGGAATGTATGCCTTCTGCTTACCTCACATCCTGTCAGAAATAGAATTAGGTAGTCATGCTTAACTACAAAGGAGGCTGGGAAGTGCCACCTAGCTGGGTGCCCAGGTTGTTGTTGATCACCATGGTTGCTGTACAGGTAGAAACTACCCTATTCCTTTTGAGTCTTTCTCCTGCAACTCCCTAGAGAGGTTCCACATTCCCTCCCTGTCCTGAGAGTCAAGTTTCTGTGACAGAAAGCCCTCCTCCCCAGCTGAAGAACAAGCATAGAGTCTCGGCATACCACATTTTGACTACTGCCAACAATTAATCCGAACTCAATTTCCTGTATTTCACAAGGATGTTGTGAGAATTAATGAATTATTTGGGGTGATTATCATCCCTTTGATCATTGTCTTCAGCCTGTGCTTTTACAGTTTACATGTCCAGGCACAGGCTTACCCAAAACCTTGGGGAGAGGCAGAGAGCTCTTCATCCTCCCGCTGACCACAGGAGGAAGTCGAGATGCAACCCGGTTCAAAGACACATTCTACCCACGTGATAGGATCCTTCCTGCATGCAGCACCCTCCGCATTAATACAGCTTTTTCAAAAAGCTATAATTTCATGGAGAGAAAAGATGAGACAAGAATGATGGTTTAATGCCTTTCTCATTTCTGTGCTGGCTCTGGAATCGGCCTGCTGGGTGACTTTTGGTGAGTTAATTAGCCACTCTGTCACAATCTCCTAATCTGTGAAACAGGGACTCATCATAGCAGTTACGTACTTACTAGGTTGTTGTGTGGAGTAAATGAGATAATGGATGTTACATTGAAGACATGATCTGGAATGTGACTTGTGCTTCATAGATATTAGTTGTCACTGTTTTTTGTTTGTTTGTTTGTTTGCAGGAGACTTGGTATCTAGTTCAAGGAGTACAAAGCAAAAATCATAGGGTAAGTGGTCTTACGTTACTGGCAAAACTGAAGTGGAGATAGAGAATGTGACAGTAGCATTGCCTATTGGCAAAAGGGAATACACTGCTTTTTAGTGAGATACACAGGTAGGAATGAAACCTTCCCAAGAGTCTTGACCAACTGGGACTCTTGCAAAGGCAGGGATTTTGAGGTCTGGCTCCAGGCACTGGAGCTGCCCAGGTGTCCTAACGGGACTCTGGTGGCTTCCCTTGAGTGACTGCTTCCCTGGGAGAGCAGACCTGTGTTGCTCAAGCCAGTGTGAATGCTCTTCCTTGGCAGAGGCAGAGCTTTCTGTCCTTGCTGTTGAAGGGAAGTTGTTTTGTTCATTTGGCCGATGAATCTGCAGAGGTGTGAGTAAGTGAACTTCCTTCATTTTTGTGGTTAAAATTAAAATATGTAAATAAAAGAAAGAGCAGAGCCTGGGATACAGGCTCGGGTGAGATTAAGCAGTTGTATTTACACCCAGGATGTAGGTTTAACAGCCCTTAATAATCCCCACATGCAGTACTTCTAAAACGTTACTGTGTAAGCAAGTCACTAGGGGCTTTAGGCAAAATATGGAGCCTCATTTGGCGGATCTTCAGTGAGGCCTGAGATTCTGCATTTCCAACAAGCTCCCATGTGATCTGGATGCTGCTTATCTGGAATGACCCTCTGGGTAGCAAACTAGTACGTTGCTTGATTGTTGGGGTTTGGTTTATTGCGGAAAAGGCATAGAGTAAAAGGGAGGCATTTCTTCCAGAATGGAGAAGCTGGGCCTTTAGAACAGTAAGTAGTTCACTAAGTGTGATCCCAGCAAGTCGGCATCAGCATCTTATGGTAACATACTAGGAATGCAAAATGTCAGCCTACCCGACCCGGCCCCAAACCTCTTCAACCAGCTAGTCCAAGCGTGGGACCCAGCAGTTTGTGTTCACAGGCCCTGCAGGTGATTCTGACACAGCTGAAGTTTAAGAGCCATTGCCCTGGAGGAGCTGACCCTGCCTTTGAAAGGTCTGGTGATGATGAAACCAATTCTCTAGAATGGTTCTGGGCTCCTGGAGCTGTCTCCTGGTCTCTTTCTGCTCAGCTTCAAGATTCCTTGGGCAGTTATATCCTGGAGTAGAAGGATTAGGTGTGGAGGAAGATTATTCCTCAAAGTCTTAGCTTGTCATATGAACCTTCTACCATTGTCCCACTTTCCTTATGTAGGGACCACATAAGACCAAATGTGTGGCCAATATAAAATCTGGGACATTGTTTCAGGGAGCAGTGATCCCCAAGGGGCTGTGAGTCTCAAGTCTTCCCACTGGGAACTTCCTTTGGTTGTGGTATTGGGCTGAACAGGGTTAGTAGCTGTCCAGATTTGCCTGAACCTGAGAGGCTACCCACAGCATGGACTTCCGGTGTTTATGCCAGGCTCCAGACAGTGTGGGTCACCCTAAGTGCAGCCCAGTGCTATTACAGCTTCAATGTATGAATCACCTGGACGCCATGCTAAAACACTGGCTCTGACTCAGTATTGTTAGGTTGGAGCTGCATTTCCAACAAACCCCCAGGTGACATCCTGCTGCTGGTCTGTGGACCACACTTGGACTAGGGGAAAGGCAGCATGTCACCCTTGGGATGCAAATTGGCTTCTGTGCAAAGACTTTGGGTTCCCCATAGCCACTTACACTGCGGTTGGGCTGCTCCATCCTGACAAATTCAGAGAGAATTTTAGGACCATCTCCAAGGCATTAGGATTGTGGTTTTGCTTGCAAAGATATAATATTAATAAATCTCTGCCCTTCTGGCCTGTAGGTTTTTAACCCATCAAACTGAAAAACTCTTTTTTTAAAAAAAAATTATTCTTTACAAGGGGAGGTGAGTGCTGTTGAGCCGTGACTAGAACATTCTCAAGCCTATTGATTTCTCAGTTTGTGTTTGAGAACTAACCACTGAATGCTTTTTATTGTTTGGGCTGAGCAGCTGCGGATGACCCAGGATGGTGTTTCTGTCACTTTTGGTCTTGTCTCTGCCTCACCAGTGGTACATTTGTCCTTCGGTTTACAGCTGTGGTTGACCTCCAGGTTTGCTGCTGTTTGCAGAGTTTCTGCTTTTCAGCATAATGAGTTTTGCTTCATCCATATCCGCCTTTACTAATTGCAACACAGCAGCACATTCTATATCCCATCTGTTTCCATGATTGATTGTCTTCTACTTCAGAGTGTCCTAGAGTGTTACTTTAAAAAAAAAAAGAATCAGGCTTCACTATGACCTTTAAGATGATCGTAACTTGTGTCTGTACGTAGGTATACCAGTCTATGCCTTATGACCACCCAAAAACACAAGAAATAATTTATTTGATGTTAATGTCCTGATTTTTCCTTACTCTCCACCCTGGACAGGCATGCCCTATGCTTTGTTGCCTTGTGACATCTATTTCACTCTGCTCACATCCCCCCAGGTCAGCCTTTCTGGCTACATGCCTTGTCTGTTCATGGATGAAGTAAGGGTGGACAGCTCAGTAGTCGCTCTCAAGAAGATGCTGGTCATAGGGCTTTCTGACAATGTGTAAAGTTGTTTTGATGCTTAGTTAATTCTCATTATTCATAGTAGTTATGGCCTATAGAGATACCTTGAACCTTAAATTAGTGAATACTGAACAGTTGCCCTTCAGGAACATACAGGGTTAGGTTTTTGGTCTTTTGGTCACAACATTTTCATCAACGGATCAATACATAACCTTGTTTTATGGTTGCTTCTGTACAAAGATGCCTTATCTAATATATATTGTTGAATCATGACATTGAACTCAAGGCCAACGGCACTATAACTCATGCCTGAATGAAGCTCATCTAACACACGTATTTTTTCTGTAAGGAACATCACAGCCTCTTGCACTTAAGACCAATGGACAGGGTTTTAGCGCTGTGCTTGGGAGCCATTTTAAATAGTGAAATCAGCAAAAGGCACAAAAATGTGAAAATTGGGGCACTTAAAAGACCATAAAAGGGACAGTTGTTTATGGTACGGGAGCTGAAAAGAGAAGGCAGAGTGCTGCCTGGTTTGACCTATGCCAATGTGCGCATAAGGTGACTCCGATTTTTCACAGCTTTGCCCACATTCACAAGTGAGCTTCAAAGTGCTGCACGTGTTGATTTGGGGGTTACAAATAAATTTCAGTGAGTAAGCAGATTCACAATTAGGGACTCCACGAAGAATGAAGATTGACTGTATATCGTTACCTAACCTTACTTTAAAAAATTTAAGTATAATTAGTATACATATTGTATTAGTTTCAGGGGTAGCATATAGTGATTTGACATTTATATACCCTACAATGTGGTCACCACACTAAGTCTAGTGTAACCATACTCTTGAGAGCTGGCTTTCTTCAGGTTGTGGAAGGACAAGAATTTATTGACTCTACACTCAGTGGGATAAAGGCATTTGTCTTCAGCTATGGAACAACTGCTGGAAGCGTGCTGGTAGAGGTCTGCCTTCTATACAAACGGAGGTATGTCACCGGGGCCACACTTTCTCCTGTACCAGTATCCGAGCTCTCATTTTATAAACAATATGGCAGCAAGCTTTCATTGGGTTTGATGTACATGACACTGAATGAATGGATCCCAGTGGTCAAGTACTTACAATTTCCATGTATAAGGTGGTTCAAATACAACATAGTAAACATCATGTGTCTAATAGACAATATTTGTTCGAAAATTTCAAAATCACCAAGGATTGACTACTTCCTATCTTCTTTTAGACTGCAAGTTCAGCATCTGTCTTTTTACCAAGGTGTCCCAGTACCTATTGTACAGTAGTGACTCAAAAAGTATTTATTGAATGAAATAAATACTTTTTTTTCATGAGTATTGAACGTGAATGAACGTGAAAGTATTTGAGCTGGTGTCTCAAGGCCTTACTTAGATCAGTTTTTTAAACTCTGTCAAATAAGTTTTCATGGGATATTTATCAAGTGAAATTACACTTCACGAATCAATTGTGTTTCAGGCGTATAGACTTTATTTAGCTTTGGTGTACTCTACCATCTCTCTAACATTTTATCATGAAACATTTCAAATATATAGAAAGATTAGAAGAATTTTATAATGAATATTCACATAGCCACCACCCATATCCTACAATTAACGTCTTACTATCCTTGCTTTATTACATACCTGTCTACCATCCATTTACCCATTCAACAATCCACATTGTTTTTTATGCATTTCAAAGTAAATTGAAGTTATCAGGGTATGCATAATATTGATTAGACTTATGTTTTTGATGTGACTTTTAATTTGTTTGGGTAACAATTTCTTTATCTGTGAAATTACAGGGTTGACAAATATCTATCATCCCTTCAGCTGAAGTTTCTGTGGTTTTGTGTGTTCTTAATCCATGGTTAAGTTTAGAGGAAATTAGTGTGTGGGTCAAGTTAAGAATAATCTGTAAATTTTGAACCTTGGATCAGGAAAGTTCTACTGAAGCACACCCACACCCACTTATGTATGAAGTGTCGAAGAGTTCTTCCAAGCTACCGCAGTGGAGCTGAGTAGTTGTGACAACCATATGGCCTGCAAAGCCCAAAATGTTTACTCTCCGGACATTTACAGAATAAATTTGCTGATCCCTGCTGTAAAGAAATAAAACAATTATAATGTAGACTGGGAGGAATCTGGAATTGGAAGAGTAATTTAAAAAACATTGATAGAGTTGGCAGAGGAGAAGGGGACATTCCACCAGAGATTTCACATGTAAGTGTGACTCTAAGTAAGATTCCTTTCTCTAGGTATGCTTTTTCCTCTGTGTGTGTGTGTGTGTGTGTGTGTAATTTTTTTGCTTTAATTGAAAAAGGGATAAACAGTAGTGATTCAAAGTCTATTCGTCAGCTTTTGCTAAAATAGGCTGTAACAAATTGACCTCAAGCCTCTGTGGCTTTCAACAGCAAATTTACTTGGCCTCCCTTGGTCCCCGTAGGTTCTGCTCTGTGTTGTCTTCTCTGGGAACTCATGCTGGCAGAGCCTCCCCTACCTGGGTCGTTGCCAGTGTGGTGATAGTGGGGGGAGAGAGAGCAAGACAGAGGGAGACAGAGAAACAAAGAGACAGAGAGACAGAGGCTCAAAGCATTGACTGACTCTTAAAACTTCTACTTAAAAGTGACACCTACCACCTTTGGTCACATTTCATTAGACAAAGCAAGTCATATAAGCAAATATGGGTTTAACAGGATGGGTCTGTTTAATACTCCTACTGGGAGAGGAAGCAGATAAATGTGAACAATAGTGCACTCTTCCTCACAGGGGTAACAAGGTCAAGAGATTTTTGTTGTTTAAAAGAGTGGCTTTAGTGTGTTTGGAGTCAGAGAGAAGAAACCTCTGCAGAGAGAAGGAAGTGCTTTCTCAATGATAAATGTTCCCTGCTGTTTTTCCTGGAAAGGGCAGATAGCCAGCTGGGTAACGTGAGGTTCTGGGTCTGGGGGTTAGACCTTGGAGTCCATGCTAGCTGAAGTTAAGAATCATCTAGGGAGATTGTTAAAATGCAGATTCTGATCAGTAGGTCAGGGGGGAGGTGTGAAATTCTGCATTTCTAATGAGTTCCCAGGGGATGCTGATACTGTTTGTCTGTGGACCCTATTTTAAGCAGCAACAGTCTACATCACCAGATAGTCCAAAATAACACAGGGAAGCAAGTGTTCATTAGCAACCCTTCTGGGTCAACCAGGTAAACATTGAATCCAAAGGGAATAAATGCACCTGTTCTGAAATGCTGAGCATTTCTAGTCAGTGTTGAGAGCATCTCCGAGACAGAAAAGAACAAGACTTTGAGAGAGCAGGGTGCTCTTTTGAATGACAATGAACAGATCAGATGGTATTGGAGAGCTGGGTGGTGGTAGGAGAGTGGGTGGAACAAGAGGTGTGGCTAGAGAAGAGTGAGGTGCAGATTTTCAGCTGGAGCGGTTCCATCCACTGACACCAGCCCTCACCATTCCACCAGCAGCCTATTTGTAATGGAATATGAGCCAGATGAAACATCAATATTCTTCAATCACAGACGGGATGCCAGAAACTGGCAATAAATGTTTTTTGAGCACTCAAACATGAACAGCAGTTGTCAGAATTCACATCTTTAGATTGTAGCAAATGATTCAGTACAGTTAATAAAAACCATTCAGCAATTTTAAGACTATGAAGTATGTTTCATTTGAGTTTTGATTGTCATAAATATCTTGCTAGTTAAATCTTCAATCAAAACTACAACTGTGGGACTTGTCATTTAGAGAGAAAATTTCAAGGTGAAATTATTTTCTAGAACTTCAGTGCAGTTTCTACAAAGAAAAAGCTGTAGTTTTTTGAAACACTTGACTTTCCTGTTTGTTGATTCCTTTTTTGATGACACGAACAGAAGAGTCTTGGCTGTGATTAATAAGATGAAGCCATGCTTGTATTTCAAATATGTCTTTACTTCTGCATGGATAACTCTTATATTTATAAGTTTTGTATCACACACATCTGGCATAGAATTCAGATCCTGCCACCTGCTTGCTAGGACCCTGAGGGCAAATATTTAAACTTTCTGAGCCTCCTTTCTTTCTTTTTTTATAAACTATGGACAGTATCTCATTGTGTTCACGGTGGGTTAGCAGAAACACAGTTGACATTACACAGAGCTGGCCCTGCACAATGAGTTGTATTTTTATATTTGTGGTACAAATTTGGAATCACTGTTATTTCAACATTTGGAGTGGCCCATGGATGGCTACAGTAAAAAAGATGGGCAGTTACAAGTGTTGGAGAGGAAGTGTAGAAATAAGAACTCTCACGTGCCACTGGTGGAATTGTAATAGGCAACAGCTACTTTGGAAAATCAGTTCAGCATTTTCTTAAAATGTTAAGCATAGATTTACCATATGACCCAGAAATTCTACATCTAGGAATCTATCCAAGGGAAATGAAAGTATGTCCACATAAAGGTTTGTACACGAATGTTCATAGCAGTATTATTCATAATATCAAAACAAAACAAATCAAATGCCCATGAACTGGTGAATGGCTAACCAAATGATAATAAACCTATACAATGAATACTGTTTTGCAATATAAAGGAATGAAGTACTGATATATGCTATAGTGTGGATGAGCCTCAAAACAATATGCAAAGTGGAAGAAGCCAGGCCCAAAGGCCCCATATTGTATCATAACATATATCTAGAATGTCTATAAAAGGCAAATCTATAGAGACCGAGAGTAGAATATGATTGCCTGGGGCTGCTATTTGGTAACTATCAATGAGCTTGAGGTTTCTCTTTGGGATGATTGAAATGTTCTAGATAGTGGCGATAACTGAACGACTCTGCAAGTTTACCAAAAATTGTTATATTGTACACTTAAGTAGGTGAATTCCATGTAAATTATAAATTTATATTTATGTATGTAAATTATAACTCAATAATGCTGTTTTTTTTGTAAAGAGTGAATCGTGTGCATTTTTGAAAGGTTTGATTATTTCTCTGTAGATTCTCATTGTTGTGAAATAAAGACAATCAGTGAAATGCTTTTGCCCCTTTCGGAAAGGTGTTGAATTCTCGAAGTTATCGTGAATGCTTAGGGAAGGCTTGGGTTTTTTTTTCAGGACAGCCCTGAAAACTAATAGCCTTCAGACACGGGCTGGGGATACAACATCTGAAAACAATAGAAAGTCCCGTCAGTAAATGCAAATCAATAACCCTGGCTGATGATTCCACATGAGTAAAAAGAGATTTGTAAGATGGAGTGTCTTCACTTTAGCCATTAAACTTCTCATTCACCAGTTCTTCATTAAGTGCCTGTCTTAAACCGGGCAATTGAATCTAAGATATCAGACATGTCTGAATTATGGAGATCAACTGCTTCATTGTTGGCCTTGGGCACAGGATAAAAGGAACCAAATTTAATATTCCCCCAGAAAATGATGTAAGGCGAGGTCGTTGGCAGCACCTGAAAGATACTGTCATGGAACTGCCATAGATGTGGGTATGGAAGCACAAGCACATTCAAGAAGACACACCGGGTCCCACTGTGTTAAAATGCCAGGGACCTCACTCAAGCATCAGATTTAAGAACTAAATGTGGTGTTGTGTGTGTGTGTGTGTGTGTGTGTGTGTGTGTGAATTCTCCGCCTTTACTTTTTGAAAATGGGAATTGCTTGGGAGCCAGTTGTAGTTCCATCATAAATACCTAAAAAACGCAGACACTTATATTTGACAGCTTGTTTCTTTTGAAGGGCTCTTACTGTGGAGGTGCAATCTGAGTCTCTTCCCTGCCCCCCCCCGCCCCCTCCCCCCGGCCCCTAGGGCAGACGGGCACATCTGGGCCAACACAGGAACTCTCATCAGACTTCTCTGGTTGGCAGTAAATGCACTTAGAAGTCAACAAGAATAGAAGGGGACTCAAAGTTGCTGCCAAAACAATGAACAAAAAGAATCCTTTTTTTTCAGTGCATCCTACATGGATCAGAATAACTTGTGGGGAGAGGGATCTATTATTAAAAAATTAGAAACTTGAGGGACTTTACTGTATCACACTGTTGCTAGGGAAGTAGTGAGCAAAAGAGACAAAGTTCCCTGCTTAATGGGGCATTTGTTCTGGTTAATTGTTCTCCTAGTGGGAGCCCTGGACCAACAGTATTTCCTTTACTTGGGTACTTAATTAAAATGTAAATTTTCAGGCCTAACAAAGCAGAAACTTTGGGGGTGCAGTATACATTTAATAAGTCCTCTATGTATGGATGCATGGTAGCATTTGAGAAGCATTCTTCTAGGGCAGAGTTTTTCAGTCTCGGCACTGTTGACATTTGGAGCTGGATAATTCTTTGTTGGGGGGGCTATCCTGTGCAATGTAGGATCTTTAGCAGCATCCTGGCCTCTCTACTCATGGAGATGCCAAGTAGCTTCCCAACCCCAGATGCAACAATAAAAAGTGTCTCCAGATGTTGTGAACTGCAGGGTGGACGGGAGGGCATGGTAATCATCCCAGATGAGAATGTCTGCCCTAGGACAAGGCTTTTCAAAATAGTCTGCTTGACCAATGCTATTAGCATTACTTTAATCATACTTCTGGAGGTGGGAGTGAGGAATCTGTGTTTTAACAAGTTCTTCTGGTGATTCCCAGGCTGCTAAGGTCTAAGAAGCAGCATCCTAGCAATAGAGACAGGCAAGAAATGATGAAATATATACGTACACATACATCACTCGGAGTGATTAGTATGCTGCCCATAAGATTTGTGAGATGCAGTGTCTTCGCTTAGTCCATTACACTTCACTCTTTGGAAGAATAGGGAAGGCAGGGAAGGAGCACAGCGTGTTCCGGGGAGGGGAGAGCTGTAAGTTTTTAACAATACGGCCATCAAAAGTCTCACTGAGAAGGTGATAGCCAATCAAAGACTGAAGGAGGAAGTCAAGAGGTAACAGGAAAGAATGTTGCAGACATAGAGAAGAGAAAAAGCAAAGGTTCTTGGGCAGGTATATATCTAGCAGGTTCAGAGGACATTATGTAGCTCAGGGTGACAGAGTGGAGGGGTCTAGGAGGAAAGTAGTTAGAAAAGAGTTGAGAGCAATAAGGGATGAATGAATGAATGAATGAACGAACGAACTTACCTGTGTTTGAACTTGACTTCTATTTGTACTGTCTCTGTGTCTTTGACTATATTCTGTGGTCTTTTTGGATCTTACTTCCTCTTCTTTAAAGCAGATTAATGACTGATCCCTATAGGTCTTTTCTGAAAAATAAAATGCTTGAATGATGGCAAACTTTTGAGACAAGATAGTATAATTCATATTTCTGAACTTTCAATGTGTAGCATATTACATTGCTCATAGTGCATGACCAATAACTATTATATGCATTGGAAACAAAACAAAACAAAATTCAGAAAAAGTTAGACCTACCTTATCAGAAGCTCTGTGGTAGAGATTGGTAATCTGCATTTATAACAAGTTTCCCCAAGTAATTCTTGAATATGAACATTATTTTGAGAATCTTCATTCTCATTATATTTGTATCCTGGTCCCTATTTACTTTGTTGAAATGTCATAGCAATAGAATTTTCCAGGTGTGAAAATTAACACACGAGGCTTCCAAGGCCTCCGGGAGAAACCAAGTTGTAGACCTATCATGGCCTGCTCAGGGGGTTATACTGGTGGGGGGGTGGCTTTTAACTTTGGGCTAAGGCTTTCTGTATTAAACATTCAGAAGACTACTCAGAGGGAAGTAACTCCTTTTTGGTTTGCTCCAGCCAGTCACTAATATTAAGAAACAGAAACACTACACTCCGATCCTCTGTGTGATGAAAGTAACCCTGAGGCAGATTAGGTATTACATGCACCATGATGGCCTTGAGGTTGGTTAAAGTCATCAAGGCAAAAGATTCCTAGTACCCAATTATTTAAGTTCTTTTTTGTTGTTTGTTTTTTTGCATTGCCCTCAATTCATGTCTCCCTGCCAAGCTACTTGTCTACATCATTATACTTTGATAACTTCATATGAAAACCTCAAACTTTAGTAGCTTCTTTCCTCCTAAGTGCTTGGTGTTTGGGGCATTTTCAACCTTTAAAAATAAACTTATCTTCACCATGTTACTTTTTGGTTATTTTGCTCAACCTTAATTTGCTGTCAGGAACCTCAGAGATTAAATTTTACCAGGTCTTAAAGCTACAGCGATTTGAACTGCTGAGTTTTTCTACCTAAATTCCCGCCCTGTGAGTTCAAGAGGTCAGACGTACTCTAAGGCAACACTTAAGCAGTCTGTATCCTGAGAAAGCAATTGGATTAGTTAGTTCAAATCCCTTTCTCTGTTTTCTTCCACATTAAAATGATGGGGTAGGAGAGTGCCAAGATGAGCTTTAAACTGATTTATTTGGTAGCGAAAATTCACCAAAGCTGTAGAGAAAATGCCTTCTCATCCTGATAATTCAGGATGACGGCCTAGAGTGAATTAGAAAGCACACAAATAGTTTTGTTCACTTACACATTATAGGTATTATGAATTAGTTACACTAATCAGTAAGATATATGCACAAACAATTTAAGGAACTTGAAAATCTAGGATGTTGCATTTTATTTTGTATTATAGCTGGACGACTGTTACTTTTAATTACTTCTCCTTGCAAGCCCGGCAACATAGCACGTCTCACGTTTCACAGACTGCAAAGGCTTCAGGGTGTTTTGGTTTGTTTTAAAGTTTTTAAGAACTTTTACCTTCCAGGATTGGGCTGTATGTAGCCACCAAACTTTTCCTCCTCTACTTACCCTCCAAGAGGCATTTTGAATTAAAGTTGCTCTTAGGATTGTTACAAAAATAATAGGATGCATGGACACATGTGAATTTCAGATAATCGACAAATATATTATACATATAATATATGCATATATTATGGAATAGCTGTATATACACAATATATATGGAATATTCCATGCACTATTTGGGACATACTTCTATTTGGGACATAATTATGCTAATAGCATATTTGTTGTCTATCTGAAATTCAAATTCAACAGGGTGTTCTGTATTTTTATTGGCCAAATCTGGGAACATGAGTTGCATCTCTTTGGCCTAATGCAGGGGTGTCAAACTCATTTTCACTGGAGGCCACATCAGCCTCTTGGTTGCCTTCAAACTCCCCACTCAGTCATGGGAAGGAGGTATTGTGAGGAAGCAGGCAAAGACGCTAATTAATCAAATTCATTTTAAGTTTGTTTTTCTGAATTGTGCCATTTAAAGCTGCTAAATGAAGGAAATTCTGTTGCAGGGTTCTGAATGTCACCATAAAGAGACTGTCACCCATCCTTCTCATCTAGAGACCTGTTCTTGGGACCTACGGACAGGAGGTACGTGTCAGATTTACTCCGTTTAAGCTCCTCATACTCTTACAGGTAATTATGTTGAGCAATGCTCTTTGTAATTGGCCTGATCTGCATCTTGGAATATTTGTTCCAGTTGGGTTGAACCAGGAAAGTAGTTGCTTGCCAGGAAGAGCTCAGAGAAAAGAACTGATGCGGCTTCCCGTTTTATGTTGAGGTACCTTATGAAAGAAGTGGTTCTGGGGGTTGGGCGGTTTGTCTCTTTTTGGGGTGGACCCTGAGCTGCTACTGATACAGGATGGATACAGGATGGTGGAATTTTGTCTTAGAGCCTCGCGGTAAGAAAACTTGGTCCCATTTCAATTGTAACACAGTTTTAATAAATATACGTTAGAACGATCTCAGGCATGCTGTTACTGTCCTCACCTGGAAGTTAAACAGAATGTTCTAAAGGAACTCTTCTTACCTGAGAGGGTTTTGGTCTCACGCCATCAAATTCTGGCAATGCTAAATGGGATTTAGAATTCTAAGTCTTTCTGGGTTAGCCTGTCTTACAAAATCCTATGTTCAGCAGATATCATTATGTTTTGCTAAATCATTAAGGTTTCCCAGGGTGAATATGCAAATATATTAAAATCTAAAACATGTGCTTTATATGCTCTCTGTTGGGAGTGGGGGATTTAGGAGTGTAGAGCAGATATTTGCAAACTTTTCTGTATAGGACCAGATGGTTCCTGTCACAGTTACTCAGTTCTGCCATTGTGGAAGTAACGCAGCCCTTGACAATATGTAATGGAATGAGCATGGTGTGTTTCACTAGTGTTTCACTTATGGACACTGAAACCTGAGGTGTACATTTTCAGGTGTCATGAAGTTTTTCCCCCAGTTAAAAGCTGGGGATAGAAAAAGAGTGCTGGATTTGTTCCACAGGTTGCAGTTTGCTAGTGCCTGTGTTAGATCAATAAAACCAGGCAAGTCGTCCCGAGAACCTCTGCTTAGCTTGCACATGTTGACATTGCAGAGACCTGATATCGCCCTCATATTCCAGTGATGGTTTCCGGAGAGCTGGGCCCAAGTCAGGACTGTTGGTGCCTCAAAGGCTCAGAGAGCACATTTCCAGCTGTGCGTTATGGGAGAAGGAAGGAGTGTCAAATACAGAACACACTGGGCGCATTTGAGTATTGATGTTGTGGGGTCTAGGAACACGCCTCCTGCATCTTGACCATTCTACCTTCCCAGCCTGTGGCCTTTCACCTGCCTCCACCCTCTCGTGGCCTTCTTTTAGCTCTTTAATGAGTTAGCAGGACTTGAGGGAGTCAGGAGCTTGGCAGCTGCTTTTCCACAGGTCATATGGCAAAAGGCTTCTTTATATTTTATATTATTGCTTTTCTGTGATTGAAGGGTTTTATGTCAAACACTTGGTAAGGGTTGTTTGAACATAGGTGTACGTCAATATAGGCAAGTCCATGTAGAGCAGGGGTGTCAACCCATTTTCACCAGGGGCCACATCAGCCTCATGGTTGCCTTCAAAGGGCCCAGTGTAATTTTAGGGCTGTATAAATATAACTACTCCTTAACTGCTAACCGAGAGCTCAGTGCTGCTGCCGGGTAGAAACAAGGTGCTGGGCCAGATAAAACAAGGTGGAGGGCTGGATTTGGCCCATGGGTCTTATGTTTGCCCCCTGTGACATATAGGATACTAACAAACCCACACACTCCTCCTCCCCCCACACCCCTTATTCTCTACACAGTAAGTTGGGGCATGATCACTGAAAAAAATCTTTACAAAAGAAATAAGTGCAAGCGCACCTTAAGCAATGTTTCCTTAAAATCATCATAAGCTTTCTCTAAATAACATCCTCCTAAATATGTTGAAAATAAGCTTACGTTTAAAAATTAAAACATAGTTCCTTGTGTTAGCCAGCAATGTGTTGTGTGGCCTTAGATAAGTTATTTCACCTCTGTGCACCTGAGTTTAGTAAAATGAGGAACTGGAACTCAGTGAACTCAAAGGGCCTTGTATAGATACTTGACTTAGAAAGATGGTAGTGTAGTACATGGTGTAGTGAGGTAGGTACGCCTATAGAAATCACTAGTGGAAGAGCATGATGGTGTTCCTCCAAAATTCATCTGTTGAAGTCCCACTCCTCCTCCTACCTCAAAATGTAACCATATTTGGGGACAGGGCTTTTAAAGAGCCAGTTAAAGCTAAACGAGGTCACATGTGTGGGCCCTAATGCAATAGGACTGGTGTCCTTATAGAAAGAGGGAGATCATAGGGATACTCCAACACAGAAGATGCCATGTGAAGAGAAAGCCTCAGGAGAAACCCAAATTTCCAACTCCTTGATCGTCTAGCCTCTAGAAATGTGAGTAAAATCTCTTTAAGTCATCCAGCCTATGGTATTCTGTTATGGCAGCCTTAGCAAACTAACACACATGATATTACAAGAGTTGAGTAGGGGGCATCATCCCTGAACGGACCTCATGGAGCAGAGGTCCTGGTGTGAACATTGTTCCCTCCCTGCTGCTTGCTCCACCTAACTCCTGGTCAGGGGCCTCTAGTGTGGCTGGCCTGGAAAGCAGAGGTGATGGGATGGTGTGGCCCTGGTTGGGAGGAAATGCCCAGTGTTGGGGATGACAAACAGTGTGGTGACTGTGGAGGGGAGGAGAGGTTTGGAGGTGGGAGGGGGCATAAGGGGGATAAATGATGATGGAAAAAATACACTAAAAATCAGTAAGAAAACCACTTGTGTTTTGTTATGAGTGTATTTTTCACATGAGTTGGTGAGAATTCCTAGACTTTAACTTATTTCCCACATACAGACAATATTTAATGCACACCCTTACTGATAGAGAGGCAGTTCACAAATGTTAATTTAAGGATTCTTTCATATTCTTAAAGGTCATTGAGGACCTCAAAGATATTTTGTATGCTGGTAATAATTATGAATAGTTATCATGTTAGAAATTAAAGCCAAGAAATTTGCTTATTGATTTATTTAAAATAAGCCTATTGAATGTGAATATAAATAACATCATTTATGAAAAATCATTTTCCCAAAACAAGGAGATTAGTGAGAAGCAGAGCATTTTCCCACATTTTTTGGAACTCTTAAGTGTCTGGCTCAATGGAAGGTAACTGGGTTTGTGTACCTGCCTCTGCATTCAAGCTGTCCTGAATCCCATTTCACGATAAGCTCTGGAAAACTGCAGTGTACACACTTGTGAGCAGGAGAGTGAAAAAGCCAAGCAGTTTTGTATTGTTATGAGATTAGTTTTGACTTCGTGGATGTCCCGCAAGGACTTGCTCCATCCCAGTTGGAGCACCTCTGATGCAGCAGTATCCTAAGGCGTTCATTCCTTCAGTACGGTTGAGTCACCTGTCCTATTGTCCAGGCACAAACTTCTCACTGGGACTGTCTTTTTGAAGTTGTGGCCTGAAGATGGTTGTCAAATGAACACGTAAAAATGTCAAAATTAGCATGACTTCACAACTTTAAAAAACATGGCTGAAGGTAAGAGAAAGGAAGAGACCTGTTTCTGGTGGCTTGTGTTGCCCGTAGGGTTGGGAGGTTTTGTGTGCATGGTTTTTTGGCATTGTTTTGCACTCTTCTTATAGATTTCTATTTATCTATTAATAGGAATCTACCAGTTGTCAAGTGTTTATTGAATGATAGCAGAGGCTGAAGTGATTAAAAAGTATAAGGCAGAGAATTACAGGTGTGGGGCTTCTCATCTTTCACATGACAGAATAAAGGTCCAGAGGGGTCGGGTGCATTGTCCAAGATGACTCGGCTAGGACGTGCTATATTTGAAATAGAAGACAGATCTCCTTTTTGTATTAAATTGTGCTCTACCTGCATAAGTTTCAAACCAAATATAATTGTGAACCAAATCACAGAACATAGATTCCAAGGGTGGTCATTCAGCTCCACAGACACTCAGGAAGACTGGGGTTATCAGGAAGATGTGGGACATCAGTGACATTGAGGCAAACTTGAAAGTGCAGAGAGACTGGGTGGGAACAGAAGAATCACAGTGGAAGGAAGGACGTGGGGAAAGGCACAGAAAGAGGGTAGATGGAAAGGAGAAGGGCCTGGTGACCATGGACGGGCTATGCTGGGGAATAAGGAGAGAGGAGGCTCATGGATGCGATGCTGGCAGCCACACGCTCTCTGAATCAGGGCCTTCTTTTGGGAGACGTCTCGTGTAACGCATGGGCTGCAAAGAAATGGCTTGTAAAGACAGCCTTCCTAACAGAGCTTTACAAGGGTTCCACCCACAATTTTGGTCATTTAACTTCATGGATGAACCAACCAAGGGAGCTAACCAGCCACAGATGTTTTGTTTATAGCCAGAGGAGTTCATGTGAGCTTGGTGATGACATTTCCCTGTCTATAAAATGCTGATAGTTAAACAGTGATACTGTGTGAAGCACTTGGAAATCTCTATCTTGAGAGGCAGTTCTTAAGTGTAATGGTTTAATGGTCATTTAGCATGATGGGCCTTCAGAGGGTAATATCATTTGCCTGCCAGTTAAAATGAACACTTCTCCGTGGGAAGTCAAAGATCATGTCAGCGTAACGTGGGTTAGGTGAAGGAGAGCATCAAGAAGCGAGTGCCAAAATAGAGAGTAGGGAATAAAAATCTCTTCTATGTCTAGCCTGTTCATAAATCCAGTGTAATTAGAGAGCACCACCAATTCCCACTAATTGGGGGCGGGTCAGCGTATACTCTGAATTGGTAAAAAGTTTGACTTATTCTTTTTTAAAGAGCTGTGGCTTTATTATTTATCCCCCTTTCTTCTATCTCTAACATAAAACCTTTCTCATCTTATTTGACAGCCTTACCTCTTACTTTGTTGATAAAAACTGAAGTTACCCAAAAGAATGAACCCGAACTCCTTGCCCGCCTGAAACTTCTCTGTCTCCCCTCTCCCTGCTGGTGGTATGTGGGGAAGGGACCTGCCTTCTCCTTTGTAAGCTCTCACTTACAAAGGCAGGAACATTTTATCAACTTCTCCATTCTCTTCCTGTGACTGCTGTCATTTTAAAGGTATTCATTTCACCCCACACTTAAGTGTGAGTACCCCCAGTCACCGGGGGTGTCCTGACTGCAGGCAGGGTGGCCACTACTCACTACTTATACTACTGCAGGGCCTGGGACTGGCCATAGACACGTTACCTCCTTCTCTGTCCAGCCCACAATCCCTCGTGGTGTTTCCTATTCCTTTGTCATCAATATTGGTATTCTCTGCATTTCATCCTTGGCCATCTTCCTTGCTCGTGCTCAGCATGGGTAGTGTTGTTTGCACCCACCTTTTAAACTAGCATCTTACCCTGTCTTTAATCTGCACCTTCAACCCTGCTGTTTCCTTCAAGCTCCAGAACCTGAAAATTCAACTGAAAGTTGGCCATTTATATCCCAAGTTCAGCATCTCAACCCCGAACTTAGTGGTTCCTTCTTTACTGCCAGTCACTGCTGCTGGCATCAGCAGCCTGGGGCAGGGGTCCCAATCCAGCCTACATGTGCTTTTGTTAATGATGATTCTTTGGAACACAATGATGTCCACTTGTTAAATGTGTTTTAAAGGGGACCATGTGGTCTGCAAAGTCTAAAATATGCTATCTGGCCCTTTATAGAAGGAGTGTACCAACTCTTATACCAGAACATGAAGATCTTTTGAAGAGCTTTGGAAGTCACACTGCTGGCTGCAAGGTTTTGATTTAGAGATCTGAGGTTTTGCATTTCCTAAAAGATCCCAGGTGAGGCTGGTTTAGGAACTACCCTTTGAACAGACTCTAAGAACAGTGTTCTCAATGACATCACCATTCACTTCTATCTTCTAAATACGTTTAAATCTCTCCTCTCTATCAAATCTACTCACTGAAAAGATTTTTTAGGCATGCACGTCTGTCTGTACAATAGGACAGTTCCCAGCATCTTCCCCGTACCTATAGGTGTACTTCATCAACTTGAACAAGTTATGGATCCCAGGTAAAGGAAAAAAGATGAGACCACAATAGGATGCCCATGGTATTTTTATTTTGTGCCAAGCACTTTGCAGCTTAAGCTCATTGAATTCTCACAATGGGCCAGTGTGGTAGGAACTTTAATCAGCCCCATTTTCCAGGTAAGCAAACTGAGATTCAAAGACAATGTCACGGAGCAGGGAAGTAATAGAATCAGAATTGGGACCCAAGCAGTCTGGCTCCAGAGCCCATACTATACTTGGTCTCTCACAGCCCTTCCCCCAAGCCCTGCCTCGGGCTAGCATGTTTTTCTGGTTATAGCGTTACCTTAATATATACAATTGAAAGCTCAGATGTACTCTCCTGGGCTAATAGTTCTGTACAACTCTAAAACCAAACCAAAGTGAATACAAAGACACAACTCCAAGGACATTTAAGTTAACATTAAATTGATATGACACATGGTGCTGGATGCTTTACTGAATATTTAAATTGTCTTTTGCAACATGAATTGGTGTCAGTTCACTGCAGTGAGGTTCTTGTGAATTTGACCTCACTGTGCACCCTGAGGCATCTCATAGCTGTTAATACATTCCTCTTTCTCAAACTTTTGTGATACCTTCACTTTTACAGTAAATATGGTCTGTCACCTGAATGTGCCATAAAAATATTAGATTGACCTTTTTTTCTCTCATTAAGCTGTTTCTATTGTTTATTATTAAATGTATTGGAATACCATTGGTCAGTTGCAGGTGTGCAACTGTGTAACACGCCATGTGT
The DNA here is from genome assembly GCF_004126475.2 of Phyllostomus discolor. NCBI lineage: Eukaryota > Metazoa > Chordata > Mammalia > Chiroptera > Phyllostomidae > Phyllostomus > Phyllostomus discolor. Next base: position 20,678,871 of record NC_040909.2, on the reverse strand, counting down.
ATTCTGTGTTGTGTGCTCACCCCTCACCGAAGCCTCATCTTCCTAGTCTCCTTCCACCACCATGTATTCCACCCCATTCACCCTCTTCATGCTCCCCCATAACCCTCCGTCTGTGGTTAACCACCATTCTTTTGTCTATACCTATGAGATGTGTGTTTGTTTCTTTCTTTTTGTTTTATATCTCACATATGAGTGACAACTGTTCCTGGATAGTATAATTTGTCACTCACACAATCAAAAGAAAAATATTGGTCTTGACTCCCTGAGGGATTCTCGGTGGGTTTTCAGGTGGTTAGCGGCAGACCCCCATCAGAAGGACACGGGCCCCCACGATGAAGTCTAACTCCTAGGCTGATGTCCAAGGCCCTTCACACCTGACCCTACCCATCCTTCCTTCCTTATTTCATCTACTACTTTCTTATACTTAGCATTTCATCAATACTAAATTGCTTGCAAGTCTAGGTACTCAGTAAACTGTTTCATTCCCTTGGGACTTCGTACAAATTTTCCCCCTGAATGACTCATGATTCCAATCCTCAAGTTCACCCCTCAAGTCCACTCTATAGGTCCTTTAAAATATGGCTTTAGCAAAGACACCTCGTAAACCAACAAGCTGACAAACCAGTGACTTGCTGCCATGCCAGGCAAGGCCCCTGTGAGCTGCCTTGTCTCATACATCATGGGTCCAGGTAAACTCCACAATGTCACACAACATGGCTGAGAAATAGGCGTCATGTGGAAAGGGAAAACTTACAAAGCCAGGATCAGAGGTGGGATGTGAGTCTCCCAGCATCTCCTTAACGGCCACCTAGACGTGCTGCTGGGTCACTATTATCTGGTGGCCTCACAGTGTGGGTTTATGTCCCAAATGAGGGATATTCTTCCCCTGTCACTCTTCCTTTTCCAGGGAAAGCTTGAGGGCGAAACCTTCTCAGAGGAGAAAAATCAGATGACCTCGCACCAGGCAGACTGAATTTTGGAAGAAGAGCAATGCCTAGAGGTCTCTGGGAAAAGCAGCTCCCAGCCCCTGGATACTTTAAAACCCGTGGGAAGTTGCTAACCCACCTGTGGGGGAAGGGAGCATGAGCATGAGGAAGCTGGCCATCGGTCCCCTCCCTGGCAAAGGGGGAGCAGGCTCAATGTCCAGGCACCTCAGTGAGACCTCAGGGTCATTTCAGCTGTGCTTGCTTACTCCTCTGCCCTCCTCGTGTTCAGGTCCTGCCAGGTTTTTAGTGGTCCATTAAGTTGAAAAATCAACTTTGGAAATTATCTTAGGAAAAAATCTACAAAAATAACAAATGGGAATGGGTAGAGGTTTGGGTAATTCTCATTGATTGCTATTGAAATCAAGTCGACTACCAGGCAGATTTCCAAGTCAAGTGTCAAGTAAGGATTCCCCGTTGAGATGAACTTCGGTGTCTGTTGAAGTGATCCGTATGCGTGACAGTCCTTCCCTGCCGAGGAAATTGCAAGTTCACGTCTCTGGATGGGTTGCAGAGAAAATAGGCCTTGATAGTTGTGTGGTAGGAACTATAAAATTACAGTAATTGTGCTCAGCCGTGTTAGCACTCAAAATGCAATCTTTTCACTGCTGATTCAATACAACAGTATCTAGTGCTTGTGTTACATGAAGGTGTTAGCCTCTTGTCTGGATGTGGAAAATCTAGGTTTCGAGATTGAGATAATTCACTTAATATACAACAAGGGTAAGACCAAGGGTAGGAGTTTAGAAACATATCTATAACAAATGATGTAAACTGACTTAGTTTTTAATTCACCTCAGTCTCTTAAGACTTTTAAAAAGTGAATCATTGTCAAAATACTTCATATGTTAACTCCATTTGTGGCTATTTTCTATCTTTGTGAAACAAGAAGTCGACTTTTCATGTTATATCTGCCTTTTCTCCAAGGAAATCTGAATAATTCCTGATAAGGTATAGTCTCTTACTCATTTCTGTAGTTATTGTTTTAAATGTCTTACATTAAATACGTAATTGAACCCACTAATTGTAAATAAGCTTGCATATGTAAGTTTTTTCATAATACTGTTTTTTAAGTTATTGATTTTTAAATATAAGGAACTTGGTCATTTCCATGCAATATTGTGATATGTTGGAAAAATATCTTATTGACACAGAGTATATGGTTAGAGTTTAGAAGATATGGCTCTTGTACAAATACAAAATTTACTTGAACCAACTAAAACCGTGCTTCATAGCCTAAGAAAATTGAGTTTAATGCTTATTTGCTTTTGATTAAATAATTATGCTCAGTGTTTGGAAAAGAAAGGAAAAGTATAAAGAAGATGAATCACTCAAAACATTTATATATATATATATATATATATACACACACACACACATGTATTCCCTCTTGCTTTTAAATTAAAATTTTACTGTAAGTTAAATTTTCTAAGCAAGAACATGTTTCCTGTCATTAAATATTCTTTGAAATTGTGATTTTAAAAAATCTGCATATAGTCCATTATATAGATGTGTGGTAGCATATATTAACCATTTCTTTTTATAAACATTAACATATTTCTAATTGATATTTTATAAATAAACAACACACATAATCATATTCATGTTTATACTGATTATTTCCTTTAGGACGGCTTCCTAGAAATTGGAACCACTTGATCCACTAAATCAAAAAGGGAGCTTCATTCATATGGACCAAATACTTTTCAGAGGAAGTAGACAAGTTTACACTGCTTTCAGACCACATGAAAGGAGCTCATTTTACTGCTCCTTTACCAGCATAAAATCTTACAATTTTTAAACAATCTCATTTGGTAAACCATTTTTATTTTTGTCTCTCTCTGGTTTTTCTATTTGATTCCATAGATACATCTGCTGACTCAGTAATTACTAAAATTTTATAATGAACTTTAGTTATTCAGTCCCCCTCATTACACTGTGTGGTTCCCAGCACCCTCCTGGCTGCTCACACCTACCTATTTTTTTTTTCTCATTTGAAAATTGGAGTCAAATTTGAATTACAATTATAGCTCAGGGAGAACTGTCATCATGCAGTATTGAATTTCCAACCTGGAATAGATTTGTCTTTTTCGTCAGCTCTGTGTTTGCCCACCCTTTCTTTTTTCTCCCTTTGAACCTGGTGACTTTGCCACGATATGCTCTACTGATTTAGACATCAGTAATCTTTTTCTCCATTTTAACATCTTAATTTCATTTTGCTCAGTTTCTCTCAGCCTGTTTTTCAAGTAACTGACCATTTTTTACCATGCTTGTCTGGTTGATTTAGTATGATTTTATTTCTGTAATAGTTTTGGTTTTCACTGCCATTCTTTTTCTGAGCTAGGCTAACTAAATTTTCATCTCCTTCTGTTACCTTTAAAATCGTGCATCTCTTCTTTGTAATCTTGTTTTATAGGAGTTATTTATTGATTAATTGCTTTGAAATAATGAAGAACTTTATCTAAGATTTTTATTTTGCTTTGTAGATTACATTTTCATAGTTGATGTATTCAGGGCAGTTATAGTCATGAAAGAATGTATATAGCAGATATACATAGAAAAGATAAAATCATAAATATAATACTTAAATAATAGACAAAATAAATATATTTCATGAAAAATATATCAAATCAATAAAATCATAAATAGTAAAGTACATTAATAGAGCAACCCCCCCATTCAATATCCAGTTTAAGAAAGAGAATGTTGTCATTACCTCTGAGACCCCTGTGTACCTTTCACTTTCTGTTTCTTTCCCTAATGGAACCTTAGCACTCTCCAGAGTTTAGTTAATTATCACCTTGTTTATGATTCTGTCATTTGTATGTGTGTTGGAATAACATACTGCGTGTGAGTATTCTTGTGGCTTTCCATAATCACCATCATTTTGTACCACTGAACTTCTTGATTTTTCCACACTTGCTTGGTGAAATAAAATATCTCGTGATTTCAGTTGGCATTTACCTAATTTACCAATGAGGTTGTGCTTCTTTTCATGTGCAGTGAACATGTGTTTTATCTTTTATGAAACATCTGTGATATTTTTCTGTTTATTTCTAGAAGTTCTTAAATATTTTGCGCTCAAATTCCTTATTAATATATTTTGCAAATATCTACTCAGTTTGAAGCATATCTTATCTTTGTGGTATAAACACAACTTATTCATTTTAATGAATTCTAATTTTATTTTATAATCTATCTCAAGGAACTAAAAGTACTCTTATTTTCTTATAAACATCTTAGTTTTCCCTTTCATATCATTCATTTGGACTTGAGTTCTGTAGCTGGTGTGAAATAGGATCTTTATTGTTCTGAATATAGAAACCACTTGCTTCCACACTGTTTAATTTATCATCTATCATTACCTCAATGATAAATATATTTTCTGTCATAAATTACATTTCTGCATGTGTGTCTTTCTGGGCTTCTTAGTCTCTGCTGTTTATAAGGTCGTGGAAATACTGTTTTGTTTAATTCTTATTTCTTTACACCAAGTCTTGATTTCTGATAGGTCAAGGCTTCTACCTTATACTTCTTTGAGAATGTTTTGGTTTCTTTTTTTGCTCTGCTTTCCTTAATAATCTTCAGAAGCAGCTTGTCAAGTTCCATGACAAACTCTGTAGGGATTTTTATTGAAATAGCTTTGCCCGTGTGGATCTCTCTAGGCGCAGATACAGTTCATGAATATGGTATTACTCTCATTTATTTGACTTCTTAGCATATTTCAGAACGCTAATATTCTTCCACATGGAAGTGACATAAATTATGCTCGGCTTATAATAGATACATTATTTTTATTATTTTTAATGACTGCTTTTGAGAAATCACATTTTATGCTTCTTTAGACTATATACATATAATTGACTTTTATATCCAGAAAACTTTAGGAACTGATATTATTTTGAAAATTTGTTTGTCGCTTTTTTGAGACCATATTATGTGTGGTTCTCATTGTCTTTTCAATCATTCCTCTGTGTGTTGGGGGGGGCAGGTGGGGGTGGGTGGAGGAGGGCGTCTTACTGAGCTGATTAAGGTCTGTCTCTAGTACAGTTTTTAAGAGAGCTTGTGATGGTGGCCAACCCTGTCTTGTTCCAGATTTTTAAGGGAATATATTTAACCAGTGAGTTTGAAATTTTGCGGCTAGTAACCTCATGTTTGGCTAAGGAAATTTACTTATACTCTTCATTTTCTATGAATTTTTGTGGTGGTATGAATTTTTATTTTGCCTTTCATTTTGCACTCACCCAGAAAATAATATGGCTTCCTCTTTAAGCCTCTTTCAGAACTGATTAGTGAATTTTTACCCTTCATCTTTTACCTACTAGGCTCTGAATTGCTCATTCCTTCTTTCTTGATACACTTTTTTTTATTTGGCTTGTAAGGACTTTCCCTCACTACCACCCCTCTCCTGGGTTTCCTCCTCACATTTCAGTTCCTTTTTCATTATTCTTTCCTCTGGTCTGTAGTCACAGTTCTTGTACTTTTCTCCTTTACCACCCTTCTCATTTCTTGGTGATTTCTAGGTTTTTATGCCTACATCTCCAAATTTATACCTCCTTCCCAGTCCTCTCTCCCAAACACCAGATTTGGATATCCAGCTGAAGCTTAGCACCACTGCCTGGATGCCTCCCAGATAAGCCAGTTAAGCCTAAACCAAACTCCTGATCTCTCTGCCCCATGCCCACCCTCCTGTTCTATGCATGGTTTCTTGATGTTTGCTGTTGGTAAACTTATTGAAACAATCAGGCCAAAATATTGGACTAATTCTATACTTCTTTCTTTATCCTACACCTCATTTCTAATGAGTTAAGAAATACTAGTAGCTTTCCCTACAAAGTATATGTGGGATTTCCCACTCCTCAACATCTCCAGCGCTATCACCCTGGTCCCGCCACTGTCATCTTTTGCCTGCCAGCAGGCCTCTGCTTTGTACCCTTGCCCATCGACAATGTTCAATATGATCATGAGTGTTCCTTTTGGAGAGTAAATTAGGCCATGATTCTTATCTTAAGTCCTAGAGTGGTCCCCATATAACTCAGATAAAAGCTAGAATCCTCACAGAGGCTTGCAAGGAATTATATGGACCTTCTGCTCCACCCAGCCTCCCCACAACATACACGTTAAGTCTCTGACCTTCTCTGCCACTGTTATTATCTGCCTTGCATTCCATCCCAGCCTTACAAACTTCTTGCCATGCCTTGAACAGAGTGGTACCTCCTGCTTTGCAGCCTTTTCTCTAGCTCTTCCTTCTATCTGGAAAACTCTTCCTTCTACCTGGAAAGCTCTTCCAACCAGGGATCCACTTAGCTAACACCCTTGTCTCCTTTAAGTCCTGGCTCAAATCTCCACCTTCTCCCTAAAGACTACCCTAACTACTTCACTTAACATTATAAGTTATAAATGCATGCACACCCCTTACCCATTCCTATATTCTAATTCATGCACCATACTCTACATTTCTTTCACAGCACTTTTTTCCCTATCATTATGTATCAGGGGTCAGCAAATTTTCTCTAAGGTTCAGATGTACACTTTTTTGCTATGTGGACAGTATAATTTCTATCACAGCTACTTGACTCTGCCATTCTGACATGAAGCTGTCATAGCATAGACAACATGTAAAAAAATTAGTGTAGCTGTGTTCCAATAAAACTTTATTTACAAAAGCAGACCAGAAGCCAAATTTATCCCATGGGCCATTAATGGAATCTTGTTCTACAGTTAATTTGTCATATTTACCCCTTTCTAAGGTTTGTATTACCTCTTGCATGAATGATGAGCTTATAAAACCATGTCATAGAGATTTTAATTTTTTTGTCTTTTCTAAGGACCAAAGGGATTTTGTTGGTGCTGTCTATGGTATAGTTTTATAATTTATCATTTTCTGCTTCTTTTATTTAGTATTTTTTTTTTTATTTTTTGAGCTTATGTACTTTTTCTGGATAATTAGCTCCTTAATTATTAGCCTTTTTTTTCTCCCTACAATTTACAGCTATACATTTTTCTTGAATAAGTGGTTTTACTTCATCCCACATAATTTGGTATGTGGTATTATCACTTTTGTTTAGCCTCAAATATTTTCTTAATTCTATCACAGTTTTTAAAATATTCATGTTTAAGGATCCACAATATAGTAATTGCTAAAAATTTTTAACATTGGGAAACAAAAGACACTCACTATGTTAATTTTATACCAATTCACATTATACATGGGAAAACAGGATTTTCTCATTTACAGAAATATGATGCCAATTAGAAAAGTGGAATTTAGACAGTGCCATTTTATCTATAAAGTATTTATTACTATGAATTGGTGTAAAATTACAATATATAATCTCATTCTGAGGCATAAACACATTCAGAAGAAAAATTTACATAACTTATAAAATTGTAAGTAGCAGGAAGAATATTATTTTATTAAGCTTGGGGCTATCTTGGAATATTAATAAGAATATTTAGGACTGAGAGTTAATACTACAAATTGTAATGATGATATATCTCTAATAAATGCAAATGCATTTGTTCTATCGTGTGTATTTTCTCTAACTTTTATTGGCAGTGCCCTGAGTTGGAAGAGTGCTTAATGGTTTGATGTACCTTGTAAAACCTATATAATTTTTTAAAAATTATTTGTTTCAATCTAACTAGAGTTACTTCTGAGTTATGCAGTGCTTCTTAGCACCTCTCCTTAACCACTTAAATGTAGTTCCCCCCAAAAGACAAAACATTTAAACTCTGAAAAGTTTTGATGCATTTTCTTAAAAATCTGATATTGATCATAATAACATTTTATATGAGTTGGTGATTATTTTCAAAAATAACTTTACATTTTTAATATATAAACTGACATAATCTTTCTAAACTTTGATAAAGACTTAGGGATAGAAATTTCCACCCCTGGCTGGTGTAGTTCAGTGTATTCAGCATGGGCTGCAAACCCAAGGGTCACTGGTTCAATTCCCAGTTGGGGCACATGCCTGGGTTGCAGGCCAGGTCCCCAGTGGGGGCCACATGAGAGGCAACCACACATTGATGTTTTTCTCCTTCTCTTCTCCCTCCCTTTCCCTCTCTCTAAAAATAAAACTTAAAAAAAGAAAGTAAGTTCCAGGTACCTTGAAAAATCAGGGTGCTCAGATGGCTAAAAATGGATGTGTTGAAAAGTGTTATTAAAGAAATCATTTATGACTTCAGCCTCCTCTACAAAATCCTTAAGGTTCACTTGTGAGACATTTATCCAGTAAGAATATAAGACCATGACCAAGATACCAAGTACAGCTAGGGTTGAATTACCACCCTAAAGGGAGGGCGTTTCTGTGAAAATTTACATGGAGAAGAGACTTCCAGGTCTTTTCATGCACTGTTCTCTAAGAACACTGGCAGAATGACTTGCACCTCTCAGAAGGGAGATAGAAGGTCTCTTAGGAGAAAAAAAAATAAAACTATAGTGATGATTGAGGTCCTGTTAATGAAATGGGCTATCTACCAGTCTACAGGCCTTCAACATGCATGTGGGCTTTCTGTGAGCTTTTGAATGTATTATCCGATTTTTCTTTTAAATCATTTTCACAATATGGAATTTACTAGGTATTTTTTACAACACAGGCATGCATTCAGAATGAGAGGAAAAAAATAACCACTTCACCATCCAGTGACATAAAGGAAAAATAAAAGTAGTATATGTACAAGCTTCCAAAATGAGAGCAGTAAAGAGACAGAAAAATGAGTGTTTAGAGGCTATGTTGTTGGCTGCATTTGTGTTTACAGTTGTTTTGTCCTAGAGAATGAAGTCTTTTATCATTACATAATAAATAACTCTCCTCCAACTCCAACGTTTGTCCTAAATTCTCTTTCTTCTGTGTTAACTTTGCTAGATCAATTTCCTTTTTTGTTGGTAGTCTCTCGCTAAGTCTTTTCTCACCATTTTAACTGTTCTGGGTTTTATGTGTATCCCTCACAAGTAGCATACAACTGGATTTTGTTTTCAAAATTGTCTTCTTCCTGCTTGGCATATTTCCTTCATGTTGCTTTTTTGTTGCTGTTTTCTTTGCTTTCTTCTATCTCCCATTTTAAATGCTTCCCTCGGATATCCGGTAAAAGCCTTGGTTGACTGCTTGTGATTGAGAGTGAGAAACAAGCTGACTGGAGGCTCTAAAAGGGTGGCAGGGGCCTGTCAACCATGATAAGTGGTTTACATAGGAATTTGCAATGCCAGCAGTATTGACAAATAATTCTTTGTTGTCAGAGGCTGTCCTGTATATGGTAGGATGTTGAACTACGTCCTAGGCCTCTATGCATTAAATGCCATTAGTACTTCCCAATTCTGATGAGCAAAAATATTTACAGGCATTGCCAAATGTTCCCTGGAGTAGGGGGTTGAGTGTGAAATTTACCTGGTTTACAGCCACTGCTATTAGTGATCAGCATGTACCATTTGTCGAGGAGTCCCTGGTATCAGGAGTTTTGTGATTCCTCTTGGATTAATGAGATTTCCCAGGAACAAACCCTACTATCTCCTGGTAAGTTAAAGACATGCTTGAAAATATTCGTCTAATTCTCTGTGTCTTCTCTTTGGCAGAGTACCCTTTTTGTTAAGAAACTCCACCCTCCTCTCCCTGGACATGGGCTTAACCAACACTTGCAATGACATTCTCCAGACCAATGATTGGTTGACAAATGCATATGTGACAGAATTCTGACCAATTTGACCTAAGGGAGAGTCTTCACTAGTGATGGTGGTGGTAGTAGTAGAATGGCTGGAAAAGGTTTCCTTGTTATAAAAACACACGGAATAGATAGTTTTCTCATCAGACGAATGGTGTTGAGGTTGGTCGTGAATTCTGGAACTTCACGCAGCATGGAAGGGAACCCAAAGTTGAGGATATGACATTGTGCAACCACTAATTTAACCAACCGTGAAAACAAACTTCAGATATTCTTTTAACTTAGATTTTATAAATCTCCTTTTCTGAGCCATCAACTGGATCTGGATTTTTAAAAATTGCGACAGAAATCATTTTAATTGATATTTTCCAAGAATAAGTTGCATTTTAAAGTTATCCACCTCTAATAATTGCATCCTTTTATTTGCATCAGCTCTTTGATACTCGGGTGCAAAATGCACATTTACTTGGATGTATGTGAAACCAGACTTTCGATACCTATAAGTTGGTATTTTTTTAGGCCACTAAAGAAATACTTTTAAACTCAAAGGAATAGTGGTCTGGTCTATTAAACAAACAAACTTTAAAATACTATGAAGTGAAAGAGGGCAAAGCAGGGAAACAATTGTTTTGACATTCTAATTATAAATACATTAGACTTGGTGCAAAAAAAAATCATCAAACCATCAGTCTTGACGATGGTTAAGTTAATTCAGTTTTTGAAGTTCAATAATTCATCTGCGAAGTGTCAGCAGCTGGGTCTTGTTAATGGTAAGCCTTTCATTCCTGTTAAATCAATTGTAAATAATACAACCCCTCGGAGAAAAATGATGAAATAAGCATTGATTTCCAAATTGGGTGTTAGATATAGAGCATTAATAAAACACATCGCAAGCCAACAAGTACCTAATATGCTCTGATCACTGAAATAATAATCGGGGGGAAAAATCAATGATTTTCTTTGTGTAAGTTGTATTTTTACAATTCATTTGTATCTATGTATCATTATATCAAATTTCACATTTTAGACCCTCTGCAGTTAATTTTCATTATTCTCACCAGCAAAACCAGTGACTTCTGTGTCCTGTTAGATTCGTTTCTCCCTTCTTCTAAATAGGTGACAAACATCTGGTCACATAGTGTTTTAGTTGCCTGACACCAATGATTTTGTTTTGTTTAATGCAATACAATCATCATTTACAGCAAGCCACATAAAACATTGCAGAAAAAATGTAACAGCTCTAATAAAACTTTCAAAGGAAAATAAAGCTCTCTAGCAGGTGTCCATAAAAGTGCTTTATGCCCACAAACTCTATTAAATGTTAATGCCAGTGTCCTGTGACTACCACAGATGGAGCCTGGCTGAAAGGAAAATGCGCCTGTGAAACCATGATTTTCCAACAAAAGGGGTTGGAAGGGCAATGCCATGTTATCTGTTAGACTGAATTATGAAAGCCATTAGGGGCTCTATTGATTGTGCATTTTATGAAGGACTAGTTTGAGGAAAAGTACACGGATTTTTTTTAAAGCCATACATGGGACAAGAGAGGAAATACCGAGGGCACAACTTTCAAAAGAGCACCACTAAACTTCTTCAAGTTACACAACACAATTTTTAGCTAGGGTTGTTCCCTGAAGATGAAATAGCTGTGACACAGTGATGGCGGATTTGGCCTTGGTTTTCCTATTTTAGTGTTGTTCCTCACGTTTCATTACTAATTGCATTCTCTTAGTCTCTTGTGCTATCCTTTTTATTTCTAGATGTTTGTTTTGCTTTAAAAAATGTTAAATGTATTACGGTGGCAACTGGTTAATAAGATTATATAGGTTTCAAGTGCACAGTTATATCATACCTCATCTGTATATTGCTTTGTGTAGCCACCATCCAGAGTCAAATTTGTAGATTTCTTTACAAAATCCTTTTGTGAAGTTATTTGAAAAAGGTTCTGATGTTATAAAATGGTTAAATACCTGTGAGTGGGATGCAATGTCTTTGACCTCAATAACAGGCTCATTTGCTCTTTGTAGGAACCAAATTTTGAATAGATCCAAATGGCCACTGCAAAATAGTCAAAAATAGAAGATAATTACTCACAAGAAAGAAAAACATAAGCTGAATACACAATGGGAAGTGACTGTCAAATACAGGGCCTGGGAGAATTCACACCTGCTTGAGTGTGGTTGGTAGGGTAATAATATGGGTGTAATAATTTATACTTATAATTAGAGCATTTCACCTAATGTCATATGGTGTGCTTCAGTGGGATTTGTTATGTTACAGAATTACATGCTTATGATTTTGTATTAAAAAAAGGCATTATTTGTGCCAAACCCTGTATAAAAGAACGTGTTTACAGAATGCAGGGAACTTAAAATCTGACATCTTTCCCCCAAACTTACACAGAGACCAACTACTGTGTATTCAAAAGTAGAAACCACAATGATTACAGAACTTACATTATACCAGGTGAAGACTTTTGAAAGATTTGGGAAATTTTAGCTGTGAGGGAGGAAGGCTCAGACTCAGGCAGTCAACTAGCTGGTCTAGGTTCATTTATCCGGATGGCCATATAATTACTTTTCCAAAGGGGGCAGCTGCACCTTCGAGAGTAACAGGGAGATCGTACTAATGATGTAAGGCTGGGACAACAGTCATGTACAAGGACTGCACTGAGCAAACAAATTGTGTGGTCATCCTAATTTTTAAAAAGGAGAGTTTGATGGCAGGCATCAAAGGGTTTAAGTAGGATCAGTATGGGGTGTGGGTGGTGGGGAGAGAGGAAGAAGGGGATTAACATTGGATTCTGTGTAAGGAAGGAACATGTAAGGAACTCTTAAGTGGCTGAAATGGGATGCCTGCCTGCCTGCCTGCCTGCCTGCCTGCCTTTGGGAATTTCCAGTTAGTCAATGAAGTTGCTCAAGTAAGATTGTGAGGCCATTTAACATGAATGTGTTAATGGGAATTTGAACATCAGAATTATGGTTGGACCAAATGAACTTCAATGTGTTTGCACACTTTGAGAATCTGTGGTTCTAAATGTTAAATGAAGAAGTCCCATGGAGAGCTGTACATTCTAAATCACGTTGTTGTGAGATCCATTCATGGAATTATATTCCAGAATGAATGCAGTCTAGCATGTCTGTAGTGGAGTTCTCAGTCGCTGACAGCAGAACCAACCTCAGCGTTGGTCAAGAGTGAGCTGGGCAGAACTCTCTGGACCCTAGTGTTGTGTAACAGGACCTGGTGTTAGGATGGCTAAACCACAATTGGGTAAGACACAAAACTGAGATATAGATTGGAGACCTTGGACTTTCAACATTCCTTTTGAAGCAGGGTCTGTAATTCCTAGAATGTTCTTCTACTGGACTTTTGAGAAGACAGAATGTTTCAAATAGCCCATCGGATGTTCTTTCCAGTGAAGCTGCATCCTATGTGCTAGTAATTGAAGCAGTTTGAGCTGTGCAGACACTTTGTTAAGTAGTATTATCAAACCAACCTCTGTATTTGTATGCATTATATACCGCCTACTGCTCTACATGTTATACTGGACTTTCTAGAGTGATTTAGGGGATTTTCAAGGGCGGATCTTGACTTTGTGATTGTAGCCTCACTTGCTGTCATAGATCCAAATCCCTGTGCCAGGATACTCGTGACTTCTATCTATCTGATAATCCTTTTCTCCAGCTCAAATCCCATATTCTCTGCAAACCTTCCCTGCTAGCTATAGTTAAGGTTGAGCAACCCTATCTTAGCATCTGGTGGCATTTCTTGTCTGTAAGACAAATTTTGGCATTGAAATATACCTGGTTTTATTTCCCTCTCTTTGTAGCTTGGATATATGTGCCCCCCCCCCCCCCCCACCGCTGCCAACTAGATTGCTCAGCCCTTGCTGGAGGGACTGAGTCACTCTTCTAAGTCCTCCAGGGTGTGGCGCTGGACTCATCTGATCCTTAATTGAAAAGAGGGGGATTACAGGAATCTCATGATACCCCACCGGCCAGGTAGATGTTTCTATGGATGAAACTTGCTACTCTTAGGGCAGCCTGGACCATAGGAAAGGCTAGCCTGAAAAGGCAGTGATGTAAAGGAGATGTTCTGTTTAAGTTCATTTTAGGCTGCTTTCCTATATTCAGCCTCAGTGTCTGTGATATGAAACCCTGTTCTCACAGAAGGTTTCTAATTATTTTTTAAATGTTTTTTCTTCCTTTGGGAGTTTTGAACACAAACAGGCTGACTTGGTAGTTATAGATTCATATTTGAGATCCTCATTTTACAAACAATACAGTATTAATAGTTTGAAAAGTATTCCCTCCAGAAGAACCATAGGTTTCTACTTCTCCAATACCTGCTGTTTTGAATTAATGCCATGGAGGCATGGAAACTGGTGTATTCTGATCACCTGCGGATTTGGGTTCGTAAGTAAGGCCCATCAATTAGAAAATGGCCTGTGCATGAAGGGATTGCAAAAGGGCTTATAAATCGCATGTCCTCTGCTCACTGGTGCGCAGGAGAAAAAAATAACGCGTGGTGAAAACTTTCTGGGGGCCAGGGGAAGAGGCAAAAGGGCACTTCTAAACAATGGAAAATATTTTTTCAAGCTACTGTCACAGTGTAAGATGGATATCTGTAATATATTAGAAGGTAAACTTTGGCCGAGGCCCATTTATTGTAGCACGTTGTTACAGTGTATTAACTCCGGGCAGCACTTCACGGAAGTGCACACGGAAGCTCACTTCATTAAGTGCCCTCGCTCCCTAGTGCTGGGAGTAGTCATTACACCTTCTTTGAAGCCTAGAACTATTTATGAAAGAATATTATAGTTATGCTTACGGGTAATATTTATTAAAAGGCTGGTAAATGCTTAAGAGACATAGCAGCGACTGAACAAGATGGTCACTTAGAGTGAGGAAAGAAGATGATATGCAGACCAACTTCTGGGATAATCTCACACCTTGCACAGCTCTTCTAGAAATGATGCTCAGCGTTATGGTTGCCTGTAGGTTAAAACCTCTTAAAGTTTATGTGATACTATTCTTTCTTCAAATCTTTTCTTCGTGACCTACTGCTGTTCCTGGACACTTGGGAGCAGGACATGATTGACTTGCAGCCACTCTGGCCAGCGCTGGTTTTGCCATTGGTGGTATGACAGCCTCAGGGGAGAGGGCAGTGCAGTGGGGACTGAGGCAGTGTACTCCCAAAAGGTTTTATCTGGATCTTGGCCCAAGTGTGCTGTGAGGTCGGCTGACCCATACGCATGATTGGAGTGCCCGTGGCATACATGGTGGATATTGTTAAGATTACATGACACTCAGAACTAAATTAACATGGGTTTAAATGATTAAAGAAACCCATCTTTGTTGCATGGAAACAGTGAAAGAGCCAGATATAAGCTGTCTCACACATGATGGGTTGAACAATGGGCCAAATGATGGGCTGTTCTATGTAACGTATGAAATTGTATTTATAAAAGCATGATGACAGCCGTGGCTGGTGTGGCCCAGTGGATTGAGCGCTGATCTGCAAACCAAAGCATCACCAGTTTGATTCCCAGTCAGGGCACAGGCCTGGGTTGCGGGTCAGGTCCTCAGTAGGGGGTGTTCAAGTGGCAACCACACACTGATATTTCTCTCCCTCTCTGTTTTCCTCCCTTCCCTTCTCTAAAAATAAATAAAATCTTAAAAAAATAAAAGCATAATAACAATAACAAGGATACAGGTAATAGTAAATTTCCTTAGTAGCAAATAACCTCACGTATACCAATTTGTTAAATACTCACCTCAGCCCTGTGAGAACTTGGGCTAAAAACAGCACAGCAACTTACACAGGTTACAATGGTGATGCTGGGTTTTGAACCCAGGTAATCACAGCTATTTGTTAACAACCATGCATAGTGGCTAAAAGCTAAGGTTCTGTAATCAGCTAAAGCTGAGTTGACATGCTGAAAATCTGATATTTAACCCACAAGGTTTTTTTTTTTCCTCATTAATCTGTAAACTGAGCGTGGTAATAGAATGTAACTCTAACAGTGCTTTCAGAGTTTTGATAACTCCGGCATACAGTAAGTGTTTGGTCAATATTAGCTTAGCATCATTTTAAAATAGTGGAAGTAATGGGGCTATCAGTTGATGGGTATAAAACAGCCTGGTGTGTACGTATGAGCACGCCTGGGGGCAGGTTGGAAAGGGGGGGTGTGATAGAGGAGGGGGTGGGATGTCTGGTTTTGAATAGGCAGTTTAACCCACTCCACGGAGTTGCCGCAGCACGAGTGTGCAGAGAAACTTCGCCCGAGGCCTATACTTCCACTGCCTTCATTTTTCGCAAATTCACCTCGCTTTACATCTGAGAGTCCTGGATCATATTTAACTGGAAAACAGCAACTGTCAATCCAATTTCCTCTTGATAACATTGTGAATTTCCTTCTCTAATTGGATAATAGAATTATTGAGAGTTTTTAAAATAGAAAACGGGACAATCTGCTGAGCACAGGAAGTGATAGCCATGTGCTGGACTATCTAAGCGCTCAGGGCAAGCAACCCGAGCCACAGAATGTGTGGATTCATCAAGACTCACAGAATGGTGGTCCGTCTCCCTTTGTTTTTACTTCCTGATCTGAGTGCTATCACCGCAAACCATCATTATCACCTCTCTTACTAGTTTTGCTTTCCTTGACTAATTCATCCCAGGGCAGCTGAATTTCACTAATGAGACCGCTTCACTCATTCGAATATGGGCTCTTCATTGGTGACCCAAAGCAACAGAGAAGATCTTGACTTTTGCAAAAACCATGTTTTTGCAACCTCCAGTTACTGTGCTGTTTGGCATTATTTATGACCTAATAGTTGTCAAAGGCATGAAAATCAGTTCAGCAACTAACAGGATCAAATTGGGATTTTAATATTTCTAGAGATATTTTTACATTAACGAAATTATACAAAGAAGTTGTTGGCAACTTTTTTGCTCCTGAAATCTTTGTTAGTAAACATTTGCTTAAACTATTTAAAAATTTTCAGTGTCTCCCCCTTTCCTTCCCTCTCCAAATGTGTGTAGTTTCATCCTAATATAGTACACACACACACACACACACACACACATTTTTTAAAGGTATCTGCAGTAAGAACACAAATTCCACTTTTTAGAGGCTTTTAGTTTTTTAATATGAGGCCCAAGATATAAAAGGGTTCTGGAAATAAGAAAAGTTTCCCTGTTATTAAAAGAGTTGTTGAGAATTTTTTGGCAGACCATTTTAAAGAAATTACCTTCAGGCTAAAAGTAAGAATATTAAAAAATATTTTAAGTCAAAAGAGTTTCTATGAAAGAAAAGCTTAATAATGTCTGGGTAGCACATTCATTATTATAATGTGATCAGTAGTATACACAGTAATTGCATATATAACAACTCTACATTACCAAGTAAAAATAGTGAAGAATTAGGCCAACTGGATGGGACTGTGGTTTACTGCCATGTGTTCTTTTCATTCTTTTTCCAGAGGTTATAGCTTTTCTACCATCTGAAAGCGCTAGTCTTTGACACCGGCCTGCTGGCACTGTTGATGGCAGCTCAGTGAGAATCGTGGCACTGAGCTTCAAGCTGTGTGACCTTCTAACTCAAGTTCCTGACCATGCCTAGTGCTGAAGTTCCTTAACTGTTACTGGTGGGGGATTTCAGGAAACTAAGGACCCACTTTCACGTTAATCAGGCTTTCTGAAACTTGGACTTGTGTTTCTTGGGCAGCACCATGGAGAGATGAGACATTGTCATGTGTCCAACTGATGGTAGCTTTGAAATGTGGGCTCCCACATGACGTAGGCCCTACATCACAGGGGTGTCAAACTCATTTTCACTGGGGGCCACATCAGCCTCGCTGTTGCCTTCAAAGGGCTGAATGTAATTTTAGAATTATGTAAATGTAACTACTCCGTAACAGTTAAGCGAGAGCTCAGCACTGCTGCCAGGTAGAAACAAGGTGTCGGGCTGGATAAAACAAGGTGGAGGACCCCGATTCAGCCTGCAGGCCTTGTGTTTGCCATCTGTGATGTAGGGGAACCTGGCTAAACAGAGAAATGGGAAGACCTAAGAAATAGTTGCTCTTGGACAAATTCACAGACCACACTTTCAGAACCAGTGCTACAGACTGGAGAAGGCTTATTTATCTAAGTGTTAATGTTTAAACTGCACTCATGGATTACTGTAAGATTTATGTATTTTTCCTCTTTTCATATAGTCATTATCTCTGTTTCACTTGCTCTCTGCAAGTGGGCTTTTTAAAGGAAGCCATGAACACTTTAGAATGGCTGTTGTAAAACACACAGAAAGTAACAAGTATCGAAAAAGACGAAGAAAAATTAGAATCCTGTACATTGCTGATGGGAATGTGAAAGGGTGCATTTTCATTGGAAGACAGCATGGTAGTTCATCAACAAACTTAGATGTAGGATTAATGTGTGATCCAGAAGCTCAACTCCTAGCTATGTACACTCCCAATTAAAAGCAGGGACTCAGACAGACATTTGTGCCCCCGTGTTCAAAGGAGTATTATTCACAATAGCTGAAAGGTGTAAACAAATGTTTATGAAGAGTGAATGGAGAAACAAAATGTGGTATATGCATAATGGACTACTATTCAGCCTTAAGTAGAAATACAATTCTGCTGTACACTACAACACAGATGAACCTTGAGCACATTATACTAAAGGCAAATAAGCCAGACAGTGAAACACAGATATTGCATGTTCCCAGTTATATGAGTTACCTAGGACAGTCAAATTCATAAAGAAGATATAAAGGCCCCATGGACATGGACAACATGGTGGGGACTGACTGTGGGAGTGGGAGGTAGGTGGGGCAGGGGAGAGCAATGAGAGAAAGTTGGGAAAACTGATAGACAAAATCCATAAAGAGAAAGTAAAATACAGTTACCAGGGGCTGGAGGAGAGGGGGGGAGTGCGTAGTTATTACTTAACGTGTACCATTTAGTTAAGATAAAGTTCTGGAAACAAGTAGTGGTGATGGTTGTATAGCAGCGTGACTGTGCGCTGCCACCGAACTGCACACTTACTCATTGAAAGTGTAGGTGTTCTTATGCTTCTTTTATGACACCGAAAAGGGACTGTGCAGAGTGTTGCCCACACCCTTCCACTTGTCTATCACAGAGTTTCTGTAAGGCCTACTAGAACGGTCTAGACAGTCTTGTTGAATGACTGATGAACTTAAAATGGGGCCCTATTTACTGCGACAGTGGAAAAATAAACCTCTACTTTAGCTACGTCTCATACCACAATTTGAGCAGCTATGAAAACGGACCTACAGAAATAATGTACACATTTGAACTTGCCCCGAAGTTAACCCTTCACATCCCAACCACTGGCAGGGCTTCCAGGAAAATGGCATGTCTGGATTTGCCTGAATGGGGAGCCATTTTCCGTAAGTTTAGCGCCCAGAAAACCGCTGGAAGTCAGAGGCTGTCTGATTTGGCATCGCCGATGTCTGTCTCTGACACTTATGTCTAAATTAGACTGCTGCTAATTAAATCAACGTGTAAAACCAGCATCCTGCCCTGTGTCTCGTCCTTCAGAAAGCAGGGCCTTGCCAGGTTGGGTAGTTGTCCGTATCTATCATTTCATAATTCCTAACCTTAGGCGTAGCTGTTTAACTCAATTAAATGTGACCAAAGTGAACTTTGTTGAAAAACCTAATAGTAAAATAAATATAGGGAGTAAAACGCTCAGGGGTGATTTCTGCAGCTTGAGTGAGGGCTATTAATTTGGGGCAGCACTGAAATTTCTTCTCTTTGAAGTGTGCTGTGGTGAAGGGGAAGATTGTTCCTGACTTTAACATTGCTCTTCTGTTTTCACAAAACTTTAGTACGCTGAAGTGACCAGCTTCATTAATCCTTGCAAATGCTATAACAGTATACTGTAAAAGTATATTGCAAGTATGAAACTATATATATATTTTTTTAAGATTTTATTTATTTTATTTCTAGAGAGGGAAGGGAGGGAGATAGAGAGAGAGAGAGAGAAACATCAATGTGCGGTTGCTGGGGGTCATGGCCTGCAACCCAGACATGTACCCTGACTGGGAATCGAACTTGCGACATTTTGGTTCGCAGCCCACACTCAATCCATTGAGCTATGCCAGTCAGGGCTTGAAACTATATTTTAAAACTATAAATGGTAAAGTTGTTTATTTAGGTTGAATGTTGGGTACAAGATGAATAGTTGATAGTTTGATGTGGTTGTCATTCTTTTTCTGGGTCTTCCATTTCCCTTACAGTTGTTCCCCCCTTATTTGAGGGGGATATATTCCAAGGCCCCCAGTGGGTGCCTGAAACCACATGTATTACCAAACCCTATATATATTGTCCGAACCCTGTACATATTGTGTTTTTCTTGTACATGCATATCTTGTCACTAGAAGGAAGCAGTTTACAGCTTCTCTGTGGCCCATTCGAATGTCTGCCATCACTGCTCTCGTGCTTTGGGGCCACTGCTAAGTCTCAAGGGTTACTTGAACACAGCACTGTGATGCCATGACAGTCAATCTGCTAACCGAGACAGCTACTAAGTGACTGATGAGCAGGGGGTGTACACAGTGTGGAGACACTGGGCAAAGGGCTGATTCCCTACTCAGACTAGCATGTGTTTTCACACTTATGAATTGTTTATTTCTGCAACTTCCCACTTAATATTTCTGGACTGCGGTTAACTGTGGGTAACTGAACCTGCAAGAAAGTAAATCTGTGGATAAGAGGGGACTGTTGTATGTATTCAATAAAGTTTTAAAATCAGAAGGGACTTTTACCTCCAAAGAACACAAAGTTCTGAGAGGTGTTGAGATTTTTCTTTGAAGAAGGTGTTGTTTGGTGAAATGGCTTTGACAAATGTTAGTTTAAACAAAACTTTAAAAAAAATTACAGGACTTTTAAGAACCTTTACTTCTAATTTGCAC
Source organism: Phyllostomus discolor (assembly GCF_004126475.2). NCBI lineage: Eukaryota > Metazoa > Chordata > Mammalia > Chiroptera > Phyllostomidae > Phyllostomus > Phyllostomus discolor. The sequence continues at coordinate 20,658,279 of NC_040909.2, read as the reverse complement.
CATGGATTGCCAAGAGGAAAATTTGTAGAATTTAGTGTTCTAAAACTTACTACTAATATAACTTTGTTTTCCCAGAGGCATCTCCTAGAAGTAGGGGATAATAAAAAGGACTTTGAGAATGTTGGCTCAACTTCCTGTATTGGGAAAATAGAGGAAGTAAAAACTTTAGACCTCATAGTTTATTGGAGGTTGTATGACCTTGAAAATTGATTATTTTCCACTTTGGAGTGCAGAGGCATGGGCTTAGGGGTTGAGACCAGAGTTTGAGTCCTCACTCTGTTACTCAGCTAGCTGAGCACCCTCAGACATTTCCATAACTCTGATGATTCATCCCTGGATTGGGGCATTGCTCCTTCCCATACCCAACTCATAGGGTTGTTGCCAGCAAGTGAGATAATGCTTGTGAAATAGCCATGCAAAGTGTGATGCACAATTATGTAGCATTGTTATTGTAAGAAGGATAAATACAATGAGACACAAGCTTTGAAATTCACTATTTTTGTGATTATACATAGACACAATATTTTGTATGTCATCTGATTACCTAGTAGTATCATAGCAAGGTCTAAAAATAACCCTATATATAGAACAAACAATATTGGAAGGCACAGTACCTAAATGTTAACAGTATTTTGTTTTGGTAAGGGTTTTGGGTGAGTACTTTTCAATTTTATTTAATAACTGTAGTATACAGATTTATTTCTCTGGTCAGCTCTACTTCTTAGGAATTTCTCCTTCCCCTATGGTAGAAACCCATACTGGGGCACCTGTGTTTAGCTTTCTGCTCCAACATATCAGTATTTTATGCTTGTCCTCATTGCTGCAAGATGGCTGCTGTACCGCCAACCACCACAACTGCATTCTAGGCAGATGGACAGAGGAAGGGCTGTCCCAACAAAGGAAGGGAGGCCCTTCTCAGTAAAATTCTATTTATAACTTATTTGCTAAAATTGTTTCATGACCCCCCTTTTGCTTGAGGTGACTTGGAAATCAAGTACTTAGCATTCTGATCTCTGGCACACAGTTCTCAAAGTGTGGTCCTCACATTGGCAACATTGGCAGCACCTAGGATCTTGTTAGAAATGCAAATTCTCTGGCTCTCCCTTTGACCTTCTGTCAGGACTAGCTATTTAATTTGTACAGTTCACAAAATGTCAAGCCCTTGTTCAACATTAAAAATTTCAAGACAGCAGCGGAGCAATGGCAAAGGTCACATGTCCATTAAGTGATCCTAACTTCTACAGCAAATTCTCCACGTGATTCTGAGGCATTCTCAAATTTGAGAACCACTGAAAGAGATGATTTGGCAGTCTAGAACAGGTGATTATTCTCCAGAATTTCTAGCTTCTTGAGAAACCTGCTAGGTTCTTTGTAGAAAGATTTAGTCACCACCAATCTATCATGTGAGATGCAGAAGGTTGTATGACTTTTTTTTTCCATTGGTGAAAAGCATCTGTATCTATCTCCTTGGGGAAAAAAGCCCAGTGGGAACTGAGTGGGACCCAGGGGATTTGCAGCCGGCCAACAGCTGTGGCCAAGGATGAATTCCAGACTAATAAGCTCGGTAGTGTTGCTTTCCTGATAAATGGTCATTTCAAGGGTGTAAAAAAAAAATTGCAGATGAGCCTTCAATGAAAGTGAAATTAAAGTCATTTATCCCAGATCATTTGGAAATATCAACTCCCTTCCTTAAAGAAGGAAAATATAATAAAGCTCCCTCATAAAGATATAAAATATTTAACATGTGACTTCTGCTTTGTACCAGCATCACCTCTTAATGGTCCCATTATTTTGTTATGTTTAACTTCAATGAAAAATTTAGGAGGAAGGTTGGGAAAATGCTTAACCCAAATCAGGATTTTTTTTCCTCCTTTTGCCTGAAATCTGTGATTACATCATTGGCACATTTATATTGCAAGACACTTTTACGATATAAGCATTTTTTCATTTGGACAGCAACCATAATAAATTGAAATAAAATTCAGTCTTGATTGATGTTGTAAGTGTCATGTACAGGGCAAGTCCCATCTATTAAGTGTGGTTTGCCAGGGCAGCAATAATAGTAGCATTTGAATGTTTTTCTTATTAAGGAGAAAAATGGTCAGGAACATTGGCGTGGTAGACTCCAAGGACTGTGGTGAACGGGAAATGCCTGAAGCATGTGCAGCTCCTTCCCTGGCTTTAGGATGAAGGTGGCCAGCAGGCTGCAAGGATTGTTTTTCTTTTCTTTTTTTTTTTTTCAAAATTAGGATAAACTATTACAGTTTGTGGAATGAAAGAGAGAGGCTGATTACAACATAATGGAGTGTACCATATTCATCTCTTTGAAATATGACCTCAGCCGGCCTTTTCCATTTTACAATCGATTCTCTCATTCCCTTAATGAACCTTTGCATTCATGAGTCTTCCTTGGAAGTATGCACATGAAGTATTGCTGGGGCAAAGAATAATTGTCTGCCAAGTGAGTAAGAACAAAGTGCCTCTCTTGTCGTTCAGCTCAATAACATTAGAAACTGTTAATGCATCATGTTGGGCACCGTATTGTTTTGCTTAATAATTATCTAATTTGCCAAAGCCTGCTTTAAAAAAATGTTTTTTTGAGAACTGGTACAATAGAGTTGTTTGCCAGTTTCTCTAAAGATGGGATGAGAGGGCTGATGTCACTGTATTTAACGGCAGTCTTAGTTCTTAAAGATGTTGCTAAGTGTGTTCGATGTAAGCCAACTAGCAGTCAGTTTAAGCAGCAATACTGTGAAAATGATGGTCTAATATGATCATAGGAAAAAGCTGAATGCTTGTGACAAAAAGGAATATGTGAAACAATACATAATGGCTGGGTTTTTGAATAATAACTCCTTTATGTAATTGGGAATGCATGCATACAATATTTAAATATAATAGGTTTCTTATAACCCAAGACTTAAAATAAAATACATTCAAATTTCATCTTTTGACTTCTTCCCTCTACCGGTAGGAATTAAACTATGCTGTTAAATATTTTAGATATATATGACTTGGTGTAAACTGGGTAAAAATCTTGGTGTAAATTGGTGGCAAATAGCATGCAAAAGGAAAGAAGGGGATTGAATTATGACAGATAGTCAGCCACAGAACAATTTCAAAGGCTATGTCCCTTTTGGGAAGCTGAGGACTACAAACGATAGTGTGTTATGGGATGTTTAAATTGAGCCAAGGAGTATTAAGAAGCATTAAGTATTAAGGAGTACATAAATAAAATAAAGTTCTTCCAACAAAGGGGGTGCCTGTTTGGGCAGCTCACTTGGTTATAGTGTCATCCCGATAACACCAAGGTTGCGGGTTCAATCCCAGGTCAGGGCATAGGTGGGTGAAGCAACAAGTCAATGTCTGTCTGTCTGTCTGTCTCCCCTGCCCCCTTTTCTCTCCCTCTCTAAAGATAAGTGAATAAAAACTTTTAAAAAGTAAGCACAATGTCACCAAAGTCTGTGATGACCAATTCTTAAAAACATATATAAAATATAAACCATACTCATATTTTAAGATGGCGAATAGCTTTCGAATACAAGCAACTTAGTTTCCAGCATATCTGTTAGCTCCTCTCTCTCTCTAACTCTGCTTGTGATGCCCAGGTCAGCTCCCTTCAGGGAGGCTTTCCTGATTGGCAGAAGAAGGGAACAATTGCTCCCTGAGTTCTTTCTTCTTGGGAAGCTCTCTTAAATTATGCAATCAGTCGGCCTTTATGTATGCTGATATTTTATTGAGCACTTACCAGGCGCTAAGGGTTTATACATGTGTCTTCACGAACCCCCTAGCCATCCTGTGATGCTATTATTCTGTTTCACTGAGATAAGTGGCTTGTCCAAGTTCCTACAGCTGGGAAGTAGCAGATGGAGAATTTTCCCACAGATTTCTCTGCTCCCAGAGACTAAGAGCATCCAAAACACATGTCCTTATTTTTGTTAGGTTGTAGTGTAAACCTAACCTGGAAAGCCTTCCGGAGAAGGTAGATCACTCTTGTAGAAAGCATACAAATTCCCAGGGAGTCACTTTCCGAACCTCACATCCACTTTCACTTGAAACCATTTCTTCCTTCATTTTACAAAAGAAACACCACTCACCCTCCCAAATCTTGCCAGGGCTCATTGGTAGGACTTTGAGATTTAGACACACTCTGTTGAAGACAGTCTGACATGCTAGAAATGGGTAGTTTGGTTGTGTTGAGAATTTTCTGTACTTAAATATATTGTAGAGTCCACTGGGCATGATGAGACTATTCAACGACCTTTCCTTCTTACCTTCGGAATCTCAAAGATGCTCAACTGTCTATTTCTATAAAATAGAGAATGACATGGCGACCATAGGAATGTTTGTTGACATGCGTACTTGAATAAAAACTGAAGTCCTATCTTTTCTGGTAAATGTAAGCCTAATTTGATAACAAGGACTGATTTTGTTAACCTGGCTATATAGTAGATATTTGCATGAATTATACACACTGAATTATATAGGTTTAAAGGTTTTAGTAAAGTTACAAAGCACATAAGAGCAAAGTATTCTTTCTCTTGGTAGAGTAGTTTTTAAATAAAAAACATTTTAATTTTTCTAGATCTTTCAAAGTATACTGAGATAACAAGGTACCTCTAAGCAAAAGAGCAAGATGCATAGTTAATCATCATCTGATAAGTCTTAGAGAAACCATCTGAGGTGCTTCCAAAGTTTCACAATAAACTAGAGCTCTGTATCACTAAAATAAATTTCTAATATAATTTCTCCTTATGTTTAATAGCTATACGAATTTTTAGTAGCTTTTAAATCGGATAGCTGATAATAATTCAACCCAAAAGACATTTTATTTTTCACAGTAGGGCAGCCTTTTGACCATAGGAAATAAAATTAAAATGATCCATTGGGTGGAGAAGTAGGATGAGACCATAAACATAAAACTATATTACATTAAAACAGAATTTTATGTGAAGTTGGTCACAGGAGCACAGTAACCCTGGTCTGGTACCCAAGCACTTCTCTGACATGCTCAGTGTGTCGTGTGAATGACATGCACCTCTAGGAGCGTCGGAATGGTTTGACGTACGTGCTCTGTCTTCATTCACCGTCCTTGGGACCCTCTGGCTGGTGACGTTACCTGCTTTCCACAGACGAGGCCAGTAAGGCCAGGGATGAGCTGGTTGAGCCGCCCTGTGACTGAGCCCAAGATGAGGCAGAAGGAAAGGCGCCCAACTCTCCCAATTCTTTTCGAAGCCAAAATAAACTTGCTTTAAAAACAAAGAATAAAGGGCTAGAAAGTGGACCTAACATGATTTTTTTTAAAGTGGCATAGATTAAGAAACCATGAAAACTACCGATAATGTCAAACTTGAAAAACTGTCAATATGTTAAAATGTTAACTATGCAGCTCTTAAGCTGAGAGAATCCTGTGTTAAATCTCCAGGACCTTGAACCTCAAATAGAATGTATCATGTTTCTGGTAAATTTTCAGGTCAGGGCCAGTAAAGGGAGCATGTTTTGAGAAACATCAACACTTTGTATGTGGTAACCTGGAGGAACTTAAATATATTCACCATACATTCTAAAAGCTTTGAACTCAACTGGAAAAAATATTTTATCACTATAATATGAAATAATTTTAATAAGCCATGTTCTGACATCTATTTAGGTACTAAAGACACAAGTCTTAAAAGTTAGAAACATATTTTTGAAGGAATGCTACCACTCTGTGCTCTCCCTGTTCATATTCGTAGTCTGATTAAAAGGCTGGCCTCCGTTTCTACATGTGTGTAGTGGAATCAGGTTTTTCCTTAAAATGGAGGAAAATCAGCCCTGGCTGGTGTAGCTCAGTGGATTCAGTGGGGGCCTGAGAGCCAAAGGTTCATCGGTTCAATTCCTAGTCAAGGCACATGCCTGGGTTGCAGGCCAGGTCCCTAGTACAGGGCGTGGTGAGAGGCAACCACATGTTGAGGTTTCTCTCCCTGTCTTTCTCCCTCCCTTCCCCTCTCTCTAAAAATAAATAAATAAAGGATTTTTTTAATGGAGGGAAATCAAAATGTTATTTTCCTAAACTAATAGTTGAACTCTTTCCTCTAGCCCTACTAACGATACAGGGTTTATTGTTGAATAAGTTTTCTAAACTTGATTCCCCTCTAAAGTGGGCAAGATAGCATTGACCTCCTAGGACTGTTTTGAGAGTTAAATAATGTGCCAAGTGTGTTTGCCCGAGCCCTCTGAGAAGCAGATGGGATGGGTTTAAATGGGCTAAGATGATATTAGGGGGGATGCCTGTGAAAGACAAGGGGGAAGGAGCCAGAATGACGAGGAGAGCCAGGGACTTCAAGCATGCACATCTGACCCCAAGGCAAAGGCAGAGGGGGGAAGGCTGGGAGACCTTTAGACCTCAGTGCAGTCTGAGGAAAGCTCAGCACAGCAGCCAGGCCCTGGGACAGGAGCAGTCTGTGTCATTGGAGGTCTGTGAGTATCATGCTCATGGCTGCTGCAATATGGGCAGGCGCCTGCTGTGCAGCAGGTACCCTGGTCATGGTGCATTGCTTTTCACACTGTTATGGTCATGGCTTATTCTTCCATGGCTTCAGTTTAGTTTATTTTCTTACACTATATATACTTCCGTTTGCTCCATTAAAAAAAATCAAAGCCTCTAAGGTGCTACCAGAGAATGATCAATCTGTGATGTGTGCATTTCACGGATGGTAGAATGAACAGCCATGTCTTCCCCACACTGGACCCTAGGTGTTCCTGATTTGGTAGTTTCAGATGTGATTGCAATGGTAGTAAAAATGAATTTTCTAAAAGATGAATCCAACTATATCTCTTGTTTTTCTCCTTGTCTTAAGGCTAAACCCAACCTGTTAGCACAACATGAAAATCTCTCTGCTTACTTTATGCATCTGACAACATCTGCTCTCACCCTATTCATCTTTCTGCTCCATCGATAGTGTTGATGGTGCTCAGCGTTGATGGGCTGACTCACGCCTACCCCAGCCTTTCCCTCCTGCAACCGCTCTCTGGGGATGGTCAAGTAACATAGTTCCGGCCAGCATGACATCAGGGGAGACTACTGGGGTGAAACTTTTCTCTTTGCTAATTGAAAAAACAGAGCAGGCAAGCATTTTGTCCTTTGTACCTCCATTCTTTTTCCCATCTGAAACCTGGAGAGGCAGCCATCCTCCAGAGCAAGGCAGCACGAAGGAGGAACAATCCACACCACAGATGGTCATCGCAAGCACTTCGAGAGCTCACATCCTTGAAAGCATTTACTGTGCAGTTGCACCAGCCCAGGGTGCCTCTTCTGAGACTTCTCACATTAATTTGATTAATATCTATTTATACTGTCAGGTTTTCTGTAACAAATGCAGTTTGACTATTTCACCATAGTCATATTTCACCTCAAAGCACTTAAGGTTTGGTGTGTGAATTGCTGGTTTTCCTGTCTAGACTGGACAAGACAGTGAACTCTCTGGCGACTTTCTCCCTTCAGTTTAGTGTGCTCAAAGCACTGAGCTCAGTCCTGGCATGTGGAAGGTAAAACTCCAGCCCCCCTCAGAAAATGAATACAACTCAACTCAACCATTAGGCTGAATTATTGAGCTAGTCTAAAGGATGAGGACGTAATTTAGGCAGAGAGGATAGACTAGTAACCTGAGTATAAAAATAGCCAGGTGGTGAGTGCGTGACTGTGCTAAGAGTGTGGGTGCAGTCCTGGAAGCCAGAAGGGGCGTGCCATGCCCAAAGAAGTAGAAGAAATTTAGAGGGTAGAGTTGGATGAAAACAGCAGCAAGTGATGAAGAGGAACAGGAAAAGGGGGGAGCTTGAAGCTTCTGAGAAAAGAAAGTTTGGACCTTATTTAATGGGAAGTGGTAAAAACAGCCATTAAACACTCCTTGGAAATGCTCTCTCTGCAATTCTAAACCTGATCGTGGTTTATGTGGGTCACTGGGGAAGGATGTCTTATACCTTTATCAACCTCCCAGAAAAGCTTGGGGATTGGGTGGGATTTCCCTTCCAACATAAGTCATAAGTACCAAGCATCCTACCTAGGCATTCTGACAACATATTCTAAGTCTTTGGATGATGGGTAACTTGGAGAAAAAGAACTGTTTCTTGCCTAGGTATTTGGTCTCCTGGAGGTATACTTTTTTTTTTTTTTTTTTTTTATCATGAAAATGGTTTGAAGGCATTTGTTCCCTTACATTCATTTTTTAGAAGTTGTCTGTAACAACTTCTTAATCTCTTCACCTTTTTCACCCATTCTGGGGATGTAAAGTACAGCATAGGGAATATAGCCAATAATATTCAAAACAACTATATGGTGTCATACGGGTATGAGAGTTATTGGGATGATAACTTAGTAAGTTTATGTAATGTCTAATCACTGGGGTGTACACCTGAAACTAATATAATGCATGCCAACTGTAGTTGAAAAATTAAAAAATGACAAAATTGTCTGAAGTTAAAGGCAACCTTTATGCAATGTACAGTGGCTAATATATACTTCAGTGTTACCTCTTTTGCAAACACCTCTTCATTATAATATGTAGCAACAACGTCTACACTAGGAGAGATTGTAGTCACCATGTGCTCTGTATATTGAAAGCTAATATATACACAGCTTCAGTCAAGGCAAATCAATGAAGCAAGAAGCTTAGTAATTTGGATCTTCTCGTTGATAAGACTAATTCTAGTATGCAGCTTAGTTCAACATAATGAACACAGCTCAGCTGCTTTGGCTTGGAAATGCTTTCTTGAAGAACAGAAATGAGGTCACACCAAGGACCTCAGTGGGAGGAAGGTAAATTGACTAGATAAACGTGAAGGCTTTTGAGCCCTAAAATTCTATAATTGCTGAATAGTAACCTGTCCTGTAGTTTTTTTGTTTTTTTTTGGATGAATATGAAAGTTAATTCACTTTGTCTGGAAAACCTAAGGGGGAAAATGAAACAGAAAATACATTGACCGGTACTGGCCTTAATAGACTAACACCATCTCACTTTCTAGTCCTGTAATCTCTCACCGCTAACATGTCTAGTCAACTCACTATCATTTTAGTAAAATACGACTTTATTTTTCCCAGCTCCTGTGTCTTATCACACACTCTCTACCTTCCCAGGCCCTTCAACCGTCCGTGTACTATCTCCTATTGTGATCTAGCTAAATCCTCATTTTTCCATGAAGTGTTTATTTGCTGGGGACTTCAGCAGAAAGGCATACTGTTAATAATACCATCAATTATTTGTACTCTTCATGATAATCCTTATCACGAAGCAACTTCTTATCATGATGGCCTATTTGCGGAGGAAGAAACGAAGTCTCCGGGAAGTTAAATGCCAATAAGTTGCAGACTTGAACCCAAGTCAGGATGTATGCTACAGAGTTTATACTTCCTCCTCTGTTTCTTGTCTGTCTTTCCCCACAGGAGTGTACTATGGCACGTATTTATCCATTCAACAAACATTTCTGAGCCTCTACTAAATCCTGCTATAACGTGCGTTTCTGTAATAGGAATTAGCACATGCACGATTGTTAAATAGGAGAGTGATGCCAACAAACACGGCAGTCATCCTGATTTAGCATGAATGTTCACTAACCTGGCTAATGCAACAAGCTGTGAGGGTAAGCGGGCCTGTGCCCAGTGCCCATTCTCTGCATTCTTTTTTCTGACTCACCGTGGCTATATGTTTTGTCCTGGAAGGATGTATCGTGTTTGTCTTCATCTTTTTGCATTTTTACCTTGCCTCCAAGACTCAGATTTAGCCTTTCCTTAAACCTACTTCCATTAAGATACCCACACCTTTCCTTTTTGTTTGTGAGTTCAAGTCCTTGTGTATATTACAATTTTATTTACCTAAGGACCTGTGGAGTGTTTTAATTGTGCCAGTATTTTTATTAAGATTGTTATTTTTGCTTGTGTCCCGATAACAAGGTAAACACACTCTGAATGGTCTGACCTGACCTATTTTTGTTCTGATTTTTAATTGTAGTTTTTCAGGGCATAAGGATTTCAATAATGCATGTACTGCAAATGCCTGTTTTTGCTGAGTAACTAATGAATATGCATGTGTGTATGTATGCTCTGCAGTAAATGTCTAACTTCCATATATCTTTACCTAAAATATTTATGTCACAAAAGTAAAAAACAATGTTGGCTTTCCATTGTTCTAGCTAGAGGTGGAAAAGCTACTGTGTGCTAGGTACTTCATCACTGTACCTACCAATTTCATAGCAAATGTAAATCTGGGTCTTTCTCATCTCCATTTTGCACAAAAGATTTTTTTATTCCCCCATGTTGTTTCCATTTGTTAAAAAGCTAAATGTAGTATTTCACATTTTAAAAATTGTCTATCTACACCTGGAAACTAGGGCAGTTGGGATGCTGGCAAAAATGTCTAATGGTTTGCCTTCCTATCAGACTCTCAAGTAAGTTTTATAGTTTTTCACTCAGATGCAGTCTTTCCAATGCTAACTCTTTTTACCCCACACCTCTAATATTCAAAGATGAAAATTTCAAAAATAACCAAATTACTTGTAAAGTGTGAAGAATAGAGTGAGCATAACAAGCTTTGAATTCTCTCAAGACCCAGGGGCATCTGTGTTTATGTTTATAAAGGGAACCTGTGTTACTTAAAATGATGTTAGCTGTGATGACAGATACACCTCTGACCCCCTCACATCTCAGAGACTTACTGTAAGAAATGTTTATCTGTCCCTCACATGACAGCCCAACACTGTGCTCTTGGTCTGGCTGCTCTTCTCCAAGGTTGGTTTCAAAGCCCCCACCTCCTTCCACTTGGTAATCCTAGAATTTGCAGTGTCTAGATAGCACGGTATCCTGTGCATCATCTTTAACACAGCCAACGAGAAGGAAAAAAGACCCCAGAGAGTTAAGATGGAGCACTTTATGTAGACACCCCCAAATGGCATACATGCTGCTTCATGACACTGGCTAGAACTCCGTCCTGTGGCTACTTCCAACCACAAGGGATGTAGGCTGCGTGCCCAGAAGGGGCAGGGACTGCATTTCGTGAGCAGCCAGCCAGTTCCTGCCACAGGGTGGACATAAGTTCTTTAACAACTCGAGCTTTACGTGTAAAACTATAGCTTCTAGCAGAATAAATTTCTCTATGGCAAGCTGTGATAAATGTTATGACTTTAGATTTTATTTTATAGCACCTCTGCTCCATTCCTTCTAAATTGCCTTAGTGCGTTTCATTATGGGCACTAATGACGAATTAAGCTGGACTGCTTAATAATTAAAAGTATCACTAGGATAAAACCATATTTCCTCTTGGAGCAAATCTATGTGGCTTTGTTCACAGCTGCAGTTTTCTGTGGAAGAGAATTAGAATTCTTTAGAAATGAACAGACCTCTCAGTAAGTGACATTGACAGGCTTGCTTGGTTCAATTGTAAAAGAAAAAAATTTGTGCAAAATACAAAGGGGAGCTTCTTACCAAGATGAACTAAAAATGAGTGGTAAGAACTTTTAAGAACAACTTTGGGAATGCTAGCCCTTGAATGGGCTGACACGTCTAAACGAAAACTCTAGAATGCATATTTGGAGAAAGATGGAGGAAAAATAGTCCCATGCATTGGAATCAAGCATGTGTCACCTACTGTCAAAGAGTCACCTAGGTTTTATCTTTTGTTTTTGCCTTACAGTAGTATCATCTTAACACTGTAAACATTCTAATAAATTTCCATCCTAGGGTTCCTTCATGGATGGCATCAGAAGATCTATGAATGTATCAAATTAAGGATTAGAATGTGTGTCTTTGGAGCATATTTTTTTTTGAGAAAATAGTCCGTAGCTTTCATTAGATTGTCAAAGCATCCTCTGATACTCACCTAAAAGGCTTATACCCTGCTGATGTAAGAAGACTTGAATCTTAAGATTGGTAGAAACAGAGCATGTGGTGGCTCTAAAGAAAGTCAAGTCTCCAGGGATAGAAGATGACATCACAGAAAGCTAAAAAGCATGAATGGGTACCTCAGAACCATTTTGAGTAAGACTTACTCATGTGCATATTCATCAAACATTATTTGAATGTGTTTTTCATGATGCATGCTGTGTTTAAATATCCTAATGGGTGAAGGGAGATGAGGTGGAGAGGAGACGTGGCTTCGTAGTCTTGTCTAAGAGGTCAAGTGCCCGCACAGACACCCAGGGTTCAAAATCCACTTCTTCAGTGTATTGTCTGGTCTTGGGTGAGTTAGGGAACCACTCCATACCTCCATGTGTTCTTCTATGACAGGAAAATGCGTGTACCTATTTCTTTGTATTGTTATAAAAAGTAAACCATACACATAGTATTTAATAGGATACCCAATACACAGTAAAATCTCAATAAGCGGTAGGTAATATTTAGTGTCTTTACATATTGTACCTGTCAAGTGTAAGATGAATTAGTCTCACTATGGGCAGCCCTGTGGGGAGGATGGAAACAGTTATAGTTCAGCTTAATGTAGAGAATCTTCTAGTAATTGTGGAAGTGGATGAAAACAGAACAAGGGCACAGGGCAATGAGCTCTACCACTGGGAGTACTTAAACAGAAGAAGCCACTAATGTCTCAACTCCAGCAAGAGACTGGAAGATAGTCAAGAAAATTATCTCATTCTGGTAGAACATCTTTTAAGAAAGCTTGATCCATGAATATCTGTAGTGACAATACACGCATAAGGTGGTTATTCTCTAATTAACAGGGTTTTCCCACTGGTATTTACTTCAATGGACAGACAGCTCTGTAGGGAGACAGCAAATGTATGAAGTGATGTTTTCTTAATTTCTTTAGTCAGAGATCATCTAGAGTCGTGAGCCCAGAAACACAATTAATACTCGCCACTTAACTGAAGGTCAGAGAGAAAAATACTGTTCTGGTAAGAATTTATGCAGTTCTTTCTAGAATAGCAAGGTTGAAACTAAGTGAAGTACTATATTAGAAAATTTTATTTACAAAAAGTGGCTTCGTTTTTGTGCCTATCACAATTAGTGGACAGCAATAGGTCAGGAATTTCTGGAATCAAGCATGTGTCACCTACTGTCAAAGAGTCACCTAGGTTTTATCTTTTGTTTTTGCCTTACAGTAGTATCATCTTGACACTGTAAAAATTCTAATAAACTTCCATCCTAGGGTTCCTTCATGGATGGCATCAGAGGATCTATGAATGTATCAAATTAAGGATTAGAATGTGTGTCTTTGGAGAATATTTTTTTTGAGAAAATAGTCCATAGCTTTCATTAGATTGTCAAAGCATCCTCTGATAGTCACATAAAAGGTGACTATTTTATGTTGAAATAAAATATTTTCAAGTAAAATGATGTACAACCTGGGTCCAGTGAACAGTCAACAGAAAACGAAGCCTGTCATTAATATTGGTCCTCATGTTGCCATATTTTTAACTGTTTTGGAGAAAGAAGTATCAGGATCCATCTTAATGACTGGCTCAGTAACTGTAAATTCATCAAGAAGCCTAGAAATAACATAAGAAAATAACGGATGTCTGGTCTAAAACAGTACTCAGCACTACCCGCTGACATTCTGGGATTATTCCCTGTCTTAGAAATAGAATAATTTCTTGTGGAAATTAAGCCAGCTTTGTAAAGGTCTTTGTAATGCTAGCTTGTCTGTTTTATGCAACGGGAGATATGCACAAGTCAACCAGATGTGGAAGGTGGCTACAGCCAAAGGCGGATAGATGGGCCCACTCAGGACAGCACCAGCCACACAGGTAATCATGTAGTTCATGAGGATCATTACACAACGTTATGGAGAGAAGGGATCTGAGATACCATCATCCCAAGTCCTGTATCTCTCCATCCTCTGCACGCCCCAGTGTGTTATAGCTAAGGCATCTGAGGCATAGCTATATGCCTATAGCATAGCTATCTATATAGCTATGGCATCTGATCAATTCTTAAATGATCTAAATACCTTAGTGGCAAAGGAAAGACCCTTTCAGGCTCAGGTATCTTCACCAGTAACACTTTCCAGAGCCTTCCTGTGATATCTCAGTGATGAGCAGGGTCTTGGGCTACTGGAATATTGCCACTCACTGAAGCTTTAAAGCTTTTGAAGGTTGGGAGATGATGCTACTGAATTATTGGAGGCATGGCGGGGCTGATACGATGCCTTCTCAGATGGGCCTCACCCTGCTCATGGGAAGAAGCAAGTAAACTTTTTGGATTTGGCACATAGAACATCTTACGCCAATGATATTTAAAGTATAATTAGACAGAATGATGTGGTAATCTCAGCACTAACAGAGATACTGCTAGCCTGTCTGAACCACACACACATTACACATATACTTGACTGCTATCGGTTTCTATGACACTTTAGATTTGTTGTCTTGTTTACTAAAGTGGATCTCATACTTTGGCTTTGCGTGGAAGACCTAGCTACCATATTGCTTGGCTTTAAACAGCTGGTTTGAAAGGTAGAAGTGGCCATTTAAAACTCTGCACTTAGTAATGGAAAAAAAATCTTTCCATAAGAGGCATTTCCGAAGCACTCATTCTGTTGGCTTTGGATGAGATGCTAAAGTTGAAATAAACAAGGACAAGCCATTTTGAAAGAAAGACCCCAAACTGACAGTAACCAGAGGGGAGGTGGGAGGGGGTAATGGGGGGAAAGGAGGAAGGGTTTCCAGGAACATGTATAAAGGACACATGGAGAAAACCAAAGTGGGGTAGGATCAAGGGTGGGAGATGGGGATGGCTGGGGTGGGCGGGGGGGTATGTGTGTGTGTTGGGGGGGGAATGGAGACAACTGTCCTTGCACAACAATAAAAAATGTAAAATAAAATTACAAAATTAAAAAGAGGTCCTACACCCATACTACCCAATAGAAATGTGATATAAGTCAAATGTGTGATTTTTAAATTTTCTAATAGTACCATTAAGAATAAAGACACTGGTGAAATTTATTTTAAAAATTTTAGTTAACTTAGTATTTCCAAAAATATTTCAACGTGTAATCAATGTTAAAATTGGTGCACTTTACCTTTTTGGCGCTGTCTTCAAAATGCAGTGTGCACTTTACATTCACAACACACCTCAGTTCTGAGGAGCCACGTTCCCATTGCTCCACAGCCAGTGCGGCTGGTAGCCGTCATAAAGGACCGGACAGCTCTAGGCTGAAGGACACCATTCCTCAGATGCTGGGAAATTGCGTCTGAGCCCTTGGAGCCATTTCAGGCTGAAGAGTCAATGTCCAAATTTTGTTTCAGGAGAGAGCTTCTTAAGCCTCTCAGAATGGGAAAAACATTTTCAGGTGTGAGGTATGTATTTGCCACGCAGCATTGCGTGATATGTGACTTTGGATCTGCTCCAACAGACACGCGAGATCAGATGACTTTCTCAGCCATGGCAGGCTCACCAAACAGTACTTCTCTGGAAATGTAATCAGTTGACCTGGGTCTGCACCAATGCAGGTGATGAAGAAAAGCATTAAACTGAATGACCAATATGTAGAGACATCATCCAATAGACGGAATAGTATTCTGAAGTCAAGAAACGAAGCGCTGATTACGAAGCTGGTAAGGGAAGCCCTGGTGCCTCAAGGGAGAGGCTGAATAGAAGCAGGCTGGAGGAGGAGTCAGGGAGGAGAGGGTGCGGGCGATGCTGGAGCAGTGTTACAGCAGTTTCAGAAACAGAAAGCACTCAGGACTTTAAGGAGGTTTGTTGATTCTAGTGGACGTGGAGAATTAATAAGAAAAAAGCAGCCTGTCAATATCAGTTTACTTCTGTGCAATGAGAACACAAGTGGAGATGCCTGTTTTTATGTCTGAGCTAAAGAAAGGTTTCCCAGAAAGCAGTGGACACGGTGAACAAGAGAGCCCTCTTTATGACTGGGAAGGTATTATAGCTTTTACCTCCACTCCAGTTATGGGTGCAGAGAAGAGGAAAAGGGAAGCTGGAAAGAATCATAAGGACCATCAACCTATTCCTCTTCCACCCCTAATGGATCCAAGGCCTTGTAGAAAGGCAGGAGGAGAGTAGGACAGACGTAATATTGTGTCTCTTGGTAGTGATGTTTTATTCCAGGGCTGCTTGTGCTAAATCTTGGTGTCCCTTAGAATACCTGAGGAGAAGATCCTGGTCTCCTGTTTGTAAAATGGATGCCTGGATCAGGTAAATTACCCACGCCCTCTAGACATATTGAAGAGTGATTCTTTTACCTTCTGTGACACCCACCATGTCTGATGTAATACACACTCCAGGAGAGGGGCGCTTCCCAGAAGGTATGCTAGCGGTGATGTGGAACAGCTGGAAATTTCCTGTGTTGCTGATGGGAGTGTAAAATGGTACAACGACTCAGGAGAAAAGTCTTGTGCTTTCTCATAAAATTAAATGTACATCTATTTTATGACCCATCAGTTTCATTTCTGTTTACTGTCCCAAAAAAAACTTTACAAGAAGGCAGATCGCAGGGTTTTTTTTTACTACTCCCAAATGAGAAACAGCCCCTGTGTCTATCAACAGGCAAATGCACAAAGCACAGCCATGCAATGAAACGCTGTGCTGCAGCAGCTGCGTAAGTGTCAGTGGTACTCGGAGTGAGAGCAGCATTACGCAAGAGTGCATACAAAGAGTGCCTACTATCTAATTCCATTTGCATGAAGTTGAAGAAGAGGCAGAGTTAATTCAGTTCACAAAGCCAGAACAATGGGTGGTAGAGTTGGGAATCGACTGGGAAAGGCCATGAAGAAAATTTGGAGGTGGTGAATCTTTTAATATCTCGATAGAATTTGAGCTAAAGCAGTATGTGAATTTTTCAAAATGAGCAAATGAGTATGTGAATTTTTCGAATGCGTAGCTAAAATTTGTGCATTTCACAGTACATAAATGTTACCTTAAAAATAAAATAGAATTGAAAACCATTTTGAACTCCAACAAGAGACATTTAAATTGACTCTGAAATGCACCAAAATGGTGAACTGATAGATGGCTGCACAGGTGGGTAAGTATGTGATAAAGTGAATGCAATGTGAAAAGTGTTAACAATTATAGAATCTCAGTGATAGATCTCTGTGTGTTCATTGTACACTTTTACCAGCTTTTCTGTATTTTGAAAAGTTTCATGAAGTCTGTGAGAAGGGGAAGATGAAGCTATTTGTAAACTCTGATGCACTCATGGAAACAAATTTCTTTTGACTCTTAACCCCACACCATATGCAAAAATTAATTCAAAATGGGTCTCAACCCTAACTGTAAGAACTAACACTATACATCTTGTGGAAAGGTAACATTTAATGACCATGGATTAGCCAGAAGTTTAAATATGATACGAAAAGTATTCACAGAAAAAAAGGATGTTAAATTGATTAATTATTGA
This sequence comes from Phyllostomus discolor, assembly GCF_004126475.2. Taxonomy (NCBI): domain Eukaryota; kingdom Metazoa; phylum Chordata; class Mammalia; order Chiroptera; family Phyllostomidae; genus Phyllostomus; species Phyllostomus discolor. The sequence goes on along the minus strand of NC_040909.2, from coordinate 20,640,943 downwards.
ATTAATAAATTAAATAATATTTAAAATTTATGCTTCAAAAACTTAAGTGAAGGAACAGATTAGAAGAAAGTGTTATCTTGCAACTCAATAATGAGACATCCCAATTTTATATGAGCAACAGATTTGAATAATCTCTTTGCTGAAGATGCCCACAAAATCACATTCAATGTCATTCCTCTTTAGGGAAAACCCAAATCCTGCTTCACACCCACCAGAACTGTTACAATAAAAAAGACAAAGCAAGTAGTGATGAGGATATGGATAATCTGGAATTCTCATTCACTGTTGATGGAAAAGGTAGAGGTTGCAGCTACTTTGGAAAAGTTTGGCATTTTTCCAAAGTGCTAAATTTAAATTGACCTTGCAGTCCAACAAATCTGCACATGGGATATTATGCAAGAGAAATGAAAGCACAAGTCCATCTAAGGACTTTGAAAGGGAATGCTCTGAGCAGCATTATTTTTTAAAAGAGATTTATTTATTTTTTCAAGATGGGGAGCAAGAGATAAAGAGAGAAAGAGAAACATCAACATGTGGTTGCCTCTTGCATGCCTCCCAACTGGGGACCTAGCCTGCAACCCAGGCATGTGACCTAGGCTGGAATTGAACCGATGACCCTTTGATTCTCAGACCAGCACTCAACCACTGAACCACACCAGCCAGAGCAGTAGCATTACTAATAGGAGCAAAACCAAACAATTCTAATGTCCAAAAGATGAAAGGCTAAACAAATGTGAGTATGATTCACCAATGAAAAGGAATAAACTAATACATGCTATGACCTTGTTGAGCTTCAAAAACATTTTCTAAGTGAAGGAGGCTAGAGACCCAAAGACCTCATTGTAAGTTATCATTTATATGAAATACCTAGTAAAGGCAAATCTATAGAGACAGAAAATAGGTAAATGGCTGCCTAGGAAGGAACAGGTATTGCAGCAAATGACCAAGAGGAGTCTTTTGGGAGTGATGAAAATGTCCTCAAGTTGAATTGTGGCTATGGTTGTACACTTCTTTAATTTCACTAAAAATCCCTGAATTGTACACTTGGAACTGGTGCATAAGCTGTTAACAATAGCATGAGAAACTTAAAGATGGATAGAACTTACCAGGGTCTCTCTCAATGCTTTGATAGTCAAGTTTTGCGGCTTATGAGAATGGAATCGCTGCATGGTTTTCTTCATCCTCCTGTGTGAATTCTACAAGTTAGCGTCTTTATGATTTACTTTGCTTCTCTATAAAATAGGAATAACAATAGCATCTACCTCGCATTCATGCTACAAAAATTAAATTGAATACACAGTACTTTAGCACAGCATTTAGCACATTGATAGCTTAATAAATGTCAACTCTTACTACTCTCATAATGATGATTGAGGGGAATTGGCCATAAATTCGCCGTTTCTTTTTTGGCTCAAGAATCTTAATCGCAAATAAATGTATTTGCCCCCAAGGTTTGGTTTTGGGTTTTGTAGATCTTCCCCAAAGAGCCTGAGATGGTATACTTTTCTAGTTTGTTATCTTCTAATCTTATTCTACCTCCCTCTTGGCCATGGTGCCTTTAATTTCTTCTCCTCAGACTTTTTAGCGCTCTCTCTGGCAGCTTCCAATTCCTCCTCATTTGCAGCTTCCTGTGGCGCTGCTTAACTCTGTGATCAGCGTCCATACAACTGTGTATAAAAGTCCAAAATAGCTAAACGAGGATCTGAGGTCTTCCTTTACAAAGTAAAAGGCTTGAGGTTTTAACAGGCTGATTTTGTGATGACTTTGTTAGACACTCATATGCTTGTCTTTTGTAATGTAATTTTTCAGTTGACATCAGTGGAGAGAGCATTCTCAGCTGAGAAAAATAACAGGGTATTATTAAACTTGGTTGGGGGTCGGTGGGTCTGGCGAGAGGCTACGAGTTAAATTTCCGTTCACAGAAATTGGGAGAATGCCAATCATACAAACTGAAGAGACTGAATTTAAGATTATTTGAAAATAAAAAGCAATTTTATGACTCTTCAAGAACGCTAACAATGTGAACTAGCTGTTAACCAAGTGTTTTCACGAAGAGGTCCTGCTGGGACTTCTTTTAATTTGGCAATTAGCAGCACCATTTACATACAAATACAGAATATGCTGAAGCCCTTAAACAGTCCATTCACACCCCAAATTAAGGTTAATATCTGAAAGAAATCTTATTAATCCCATTAATTTGTGAATACATAATACAACAATAGACTTACAACCAGCTCAAGAAGGATAATCACAGACTTTGGAAAACATGGAATCAACACGTGTAAATATTGTATCCAAAAGGGTAACCTTTGTCATACCCATTGTCACCTCTGACTTCCCAGGTACCTCTTAAACATTTCAGCTTCAGCCGTTAGTTTCCAACACCTTCTCAATGAATATATTTCAACTTCCTCATTGTTTGCAGACAAAGAACTAAGGAGAAGGTGGCACAACCTGGGGCAAGGTCACAACACTAGAAGCCCCTGCACCGGGTAGGAACTAACTGTTCTTTCCCAGACTCCCAATTCCGTTTCGTCCCAGTACCTTGTGTTGAGTTCTGTATCCGGTTATGCCACAGCCCGTTTCTGTTCTGTGTTGAGCTCCGGAGGTCATAAACTCCTCCAGGGAGCCAAGTTTCACCCGTGGCTCAGCTTTTATCAGTTACCATTAGTCTTGCTCACCTTTGGCAATTGCGGGTTAATGGGGTGCTGCATTTATAGGACATCCCCCAAGAAGCAGAGTGAGACAGCTCAGGTGAAAGGGTTTGAGTGGCAAGTCAAAGTCCCCTTCACTCCAAATTATTAGCTCTCTTAAGACTTCTACAGCATTACTGCCCCTCCTGTGGCCTCTAATTCCCACTATTACAGCCATGCCTGTAGGTCAGGTGCCTACAAAACCCCAGCAGGTGAAAACGGGTCAAGATGCCCCTGCCTGTTCCCTAGGGAGCCGTTACTACTCAGCTCTAGCTAAGTGCTGTTAGTGGGGCCTGATGGCCAGATTGCTCTATTTTTGAAAAGAAATAGTAAACCTAGATTTCCATACAAAGTCTCCCAATTAGTAAATGCTGGAAGAGAATTCCTAAACATTTAAAAACTGAGTATTCTTAGTGATTTTTCAACATAGCCAAAGCCACTATAGCTCATTGAGGCTGTTTGTGACTTCTATGTTACGTTCATTATTTCATCCCATACGTATATCCTATTGTATATTTGGTCCTGTGTTACATATGTGTACTCTAGAGCTAATAAAAAACAATGCTGACTTCCCCAGTGTAATAAACTTCTCTGCATCCCTCTGCTCCCTGAAGCTGGGAGTCACTGGAAGTCTGCACCACCCTTCTCTCTCTTCTTTCCACTTCACACACGTTCGGCCCTGCGCCAGACTCTGGAGCACACGCTGTCTTTGGATGGACGAGAATGAAGCATTCCTGTGAGCTCGCATCAACACAGCCATCTCTGGCCTGGCTGGCCAGGTGCCCATGTTTACGAGTGAGTTCCCTACCTAGCTCTTCAGCTCATCCTTTGTTCCACTGTCTTCCTCATCCTGGCACTCCCTCCATGAGGAGGCCCCTGAAGCTCTCGCTTCCAAACTCCTGGGTCCAGGAGTTGCAGTTGAATCTCTAGTTCTGCAAGCTATGATGCTAGAAGCTAAGTCAAGTTAATTTTGCTAAAGTGCCATTTCCTCATGTAAAATGAGAATACTGCCATCTTCTTTGTTCCAGGAGAGTGTTTTATGAAAGAACTTCTGTGTCGTATATTATATATTAAGAACATAGGCTCTAACATTCAACAACCTTGGTTCAAATCCTGGTTCTGCCATTGCTGTCTCTGTAAGCCTGTGAAATGAAGATGCATATGGTTCAATGAATTAGTTTGCTAAGTGCTTAGCACAATGGACTCTACATTAGGGGAGATGATGTTGATGATGTTGGCAATTTTTGGATTTTCTGCTAATTGTATCCTTTATCTGCAGAGAGCAGGTTATAATGAAAGCTAATTTGTATTAATTACTTATAGTTTTCTAAGTACTGTGTCAGCATTATTAAATCTTTCAGTCCTCACATCAAGCCTATGCTGTAGGTGTTTATAGGAGGTATCACGATTCCCATTTCACAGGTGGGAAAACTGAGTTTTATACAAGGTAAATATTTTGTTCAGTCACAAACAGTGAGAGAGAGCCTGGATATACAAAGAGGGAGTCTACCTCTAACTCTACTGCATCAGGCTGCCTCATGGATGTACAAAGGGAAAATGTATAGGAAGTGGGCCACGTTTGGGTCTGAAATATAGAGACTTGCATTCAAAATGGAAAGACTAACTGCTCATTGCTACAGCTGGCTACTTTCGCCTCTGCTGCAAATCTCCTCCTGAAAGGGTGTGGGGAGGGGGGTGTCTCAGGGTATGAACCCTTAGGGACTCTGTGGTCATGATGCCCAGGGATAATAAAATCCTGGCACAACATGAGAAGAATAAATGTATCAGAAAAGTAATTGAGTAATTACAAATAAAAAAGGTAACCAACAAAGACTATATTTTTCTTTGTTCTTGGATTTTTTTATTTATATCCTGCCAACTTCCAAAATGACTTGTGGCAGGTTACAACAAAAGACACACAAACAATAGAAATGTTCAGGCAAGGGTAAAAGGTCAAGAGACGGGGTATTTGAGCTATTCATTTAGCACATTATTTTCCCAGATGGGAAATCTACTGCAAAACTGAACTAAGATCAGAAGGGTGCTTCATAAATATATAGGTTAATTCTAGCAATATATTTGAAGTGCTAAGATAGCAAACCTCTCCTTATTTCACTATAATGGCCCAGCTTAATTTGTCACCTCTTTTCCCTCCTTTTAAAGCATCACTGAGACTTTAAGATACTCATTGTGAATTAATTTGGGATTTGGCATAATAACACTAATCATGCTAAAAGAATTCATTTGACAGTAATGCAGTATAATTAGTGATGTACTAAATCCATTGAGATCTACCAATAATTATAGAATCGTTACTTTAAAACCTTATATAGGCATTCCTTTTTTCTTCTTTTTTTTTCTATTTTGAATCTGCAGCAATGTAGAAGCAAGGTCTCAGCTCCAACAATTTGCTTTTTGAAATATTGGGCAAAGGTATCAAGCTTAAACCCTAGTAGACTGAGCACTAACTTTAGGGGTCCTTTGCTTAGGGCAAGGCATAAGAATTGGCTTAAAGAAGATTACTTAATTCTGAAGATAGGGGGCCAGATTATGTGGAATTATTGGGATGACTTCAGAAAATAATACGGGATTAAACAGACCTCAAGTTTCATAGCTTATGAAGCTTAAAGACTGGCAGGGGGCAAGGAAATACCTAGAAATTCCTATTTCTAGATTGTAGTAAATGTTTAATCTTTCTTAAAAGTACTAACAGTCAACTTGGAATGGGAATAGGTCAGTAGGGTGGTGTCTGTGGTTACAGATATTAAAAATTTTCAACAGACTGAGATCTTAAAAATCCACAGGTGAAATTGCACATTTTACATAGTAAATGAGGCCCACTGAGGTTGTATGGCTAGTTCAAGTGCACAGTCTGGTGAGTCAGCCAGGGTCCGTACTCCAGCTCTCTGTACCCCAGTAACCATAGTCTTCTGGTCTTAGGTGTTTCTTTGATTACTGAAGGAGTTTAAAAGCAGCCTTTCTCAGGTGCTAGAGAAGTAAGCCCCAATATCCTAAACCACACTTTGTATCTAGAATAGTAGTAATCATGCACTATATTTGAGGAAATTGTAAAAATAGTCATTCATATGATACTGTGGATGAGGAAGCCTTAGATTCCAGAGCGATCTAATAGAACTTCATGTGATAATGAGAATGTTCTCTATCTGCACTGTCCAATATAGTAGCCACTGGCCATATATGGCTACTAAACATCAGAAATGTGGCTAGCATGACTCAGGAAGTGAATTTTTAATTTAAATTAATTTTAATTTGAAATACATGTGACTGGTTTCTACTATGCTGGGCAGCAAAGTGCCAAATATTTTTTTCAGTCAGTATATAAAGCCACATAATGACCATGGGTTGTTACGATAATATACTATTGCACTTGAATGTATTAATGTTTTAGTCCCTATCCTGTATTTTGGGAAGGCCAGAGCATTGTGCTTTATGGGATATGATTTATAGGGACTGGATCCAAAATCTAACTCTAGCATTTGGGTCCAATTTAGGTCAGTGTCTTAACTTCTTGCAGAATAATATCCTGACCCTATAGAAATTAGATGAAAAGTAAAAGAGTTAATAGACTACTTAGGACAGTGTCTGACACATGCAAAATGCTGATGATGGTGAACATTACTCTTTGATTTCTGCAGCTCAGATATGGCTTTTCAAGCTTTAAAAAAATCATGACATTTACTTGCACAGATGATTGAAGCATTGAGGGGAAGGCAGAGTGACAGCATTTGGCCCTGGCAGCAAGGAGTATTTTATCCCTGAAACTTGCTGAAGCACAGAGATTATAAAATGCAGACAGATTTTATTTCAGTATTTTCAAAAATTAATCACATCATCTACAATGCCACCCCTTATCACCAGTTACTACCATGGCCCCCTGTTCCCTTGACCCAGTGTCCTCTTGGCACAGAGGAGTCCTTAATAAGAAATGTCTAATCCTGTGATGCTCACCTTTCTTTCCCCAGCCTTCTGATATGTACTAATTAGTGAAATAGAAAGTATAACCCTACAACCTTACACTTAACCTGGCATACCCAAAGCACTCAAATACTTAACTGAATACAGAAAACGTGACAGGTTCCACTTACCTATAAGGGGTGATGGACTGTTAATATATTGCCATATTTGTTTTAGATAGCTCCTTTTAAAAGAAATCTCATGATGGTATATAGATTTGAAAGCCCCCTCCACGCTTTTGGGAATGCAGCCAGTTATCAATAAAGAGATATGTGTTGACATTTTCATGTACTGGGGGATCCCTGTAATGTTGCCTTTGAGAAGAGAGTGAGGCAAAAGCAGGAGACATTAGTTTATTAGACATTAGGTGGAGAGAGAAGGGTAGTAGTAACAATGAGACAGATTGCAGTGAAGTGCACATGAAATTGAAGACCAGTTTTGGAGTATAGTTTATCCTAAGTTGTGGGAACCAAACCTTTGTATCACAGCAACTAATTGATTCTCCATGGCTTGCTATATTCTGTGGTGCCTTGAATGCAAATGATAAAGTCTTTGCCTTCAAGTACATGTTTAACTAGAGAGATAACACTGCCTCACAAATACATCTGAATTGAGAAACGGAGCAATTAAGTGTGGATGGTGTTAAAATATCACTGGAAATGTGAGCAAGTCACCAGGACTTGGTGACTTATAATACAGCTGTTAAACAAGAAGGATGAGTTAGTGGTGATGGCTTCAAAAGTGTTTGCGCCTGATTGAGAATATGGGGTTGCCAAGGAGAGAAAGGGAAGTTAAGGGCTATCTTTGTGGTTTGAGTTTGGTTTTAAATACAGCAGGATGGATAAGACAACAGGGCAAGCATAGTAAATATATAGTGTGCTCTTGAAAATCAAAGCCCCTGTGTGCTTTTTCTAGGCTGCTCTAAGAACAAATTATACTGTTCAAATAGTTGTATCTTTACATCAGAATAAATTACCCAAATGAGGCTTAATATGATACTCCCATCACTACCCTATTCTCAAACCAAACGTTTGGCTTAAGAAATTAAGTGAAAAGGCCAGTCTTAATGTTTTCTTGCCATAATTCAGCTGGGCTTCTAAACAAGAGCCATTGGAGGTTGATTTCATTAATGTACAGAGTACACACGAGACTCTTAAAGATGAGATGAACAGACTCCAGTCATGTTTTTATTATGACTGTAACAGGGTAGATTGATCCAGTAAGGTTGTTACTCTGCCCTCATCCTCAAATCACACTTTGCTTGCAGAAGCCTTTGGTTCTTATAACACCTAATCAAACACTTCATCTGATACCTATGATATTTTATTAGACTCTTGGATCTGTACAGAAAAAAATCAAAACCTATAAATTTCCATGCAGAAACTTAATTATCATTAAATTTATTTATGTATAACTCACTTGTTCTTCATTCTCCAACTGAGTCCCTGAGTATGTAGAAAGTGAGGCAAAAGTAGACTTACAATTGTTCATGTGGGAAATAATACAATAATTAATAAATAATAAGACAAGATTAAACTCTGTGTTTTGTGTACTCACAGTTGTAAACCTACTTTTGCCCCACCCTGTATGTACTCCATTGACACTAAATAATAATTTTAAAAAATGTGAATAGTAGACCTGTTTTTATGGGAGGCAATCCTGCAGCCTGCTTGGCTTCTGCATGGCCATGGGATGCAGTGACCGTGACCTTCATGTTCGGTTAGGGATGTATTAGTTTGAAGGCTCTACGTAACATCTGCTGATTCATTAGGTCTTAAACACTTGAGTGTCTGCAGTAGTTCTGATAAGAGCTGAAGATGTATGGCCAGAAGCACGCAAAGGAACCTATAGCTTTGAAAGTATCTGTAACTAAAAACCATTTCCTTCCTGAACACAAAGAAATACTGTTATCCGTGATTGATCTGTATATCGTGATATAGACTCATCAATCTCCTTTTCCCCCCTCAGCATATTCTAATCTTATTAAAGTTTATTTTTTAAGATGTTAAAGCTGATTTTGATATGCACTCGAATGAGTATGAGTGGGTGCTAAAAATTTTGCATGTTTTTAATACACACTAATGCCAGCCTGCAGAAAATAAGAAAAAATGTACTCTGCTCTGCAGCCCAAGTGACAAACACCTAAATGGTCATTTTGTTTTCTGTAATCTAGGTGTATTCCCAAACCAAATCTTCGCCACCTTTGTACAAAATCATTGTGTTATTGTTAGGTCAATAGGAAAAGTTGAGACCCAGGGCATTACAAATGTTTTTGAACAGAGCACATTAAGTCAAAGTTCATCTTTACTGATAGAGAAAAACAGTTTGCAAAAGAAAAACTCACCTCATGGTAGAATTTTGAAGTTCAAGTGGGTCTGTGCTATTGGAAGTCAGTGGATAAAGAAGAGTCCGTGTCAATTGCCAGTATTTCCATTGCGTGCATATCATGCCATAAATGAAGGGGTCCATTTACTTCTTGCTTTATCCCTGGTCTCAGTGGACAGAAATTGAAAGATCAAGTGCTTTTTGTACCAAAAGTATGATCCATTTACTACATGCCTGAAATACAGTCCATAACTGTACTAAAGCATAACCTATCTGTTAACTACACCTTAACTTTCAATGCACCATTAAATATAGTGATAAAAAGACCTGAAGGCTACAGATAGTTCTTTAACTCTTGAAATGTTTTTTTTTTCACTTAAAATAATCTTTTTTTCAATTTTAAAGAATTTTTCTTTTAATTAAATGATTATTTCCTTTTTTCCCTATAGGCTTAACCATTTTTAATTTAGACTCACTCTTTGAAAATTTGTCTTTATAGTTTTTTCAGAGCTAAGATTCTTTCTTAGCAAAAACAGTTATCTCACTATCTGTTGATGCTGTTCAAGGTCTTTTTGAAAGCCTAGTAAGGTCTACCTGTCCCTCCACCGATAGATAGCCGTGGTTAATTCAGATTCTCAGCCCCCACGTTCTCACTCAGATTTCCTCCAATTATGGGAATGTTTTTCTTCTTTAGAGATTATCTCTTCTTGATTTTTTAGACCCCATGCATTAATCTGATAAACCATGATTATTTTGTATTAGTCATTCCTAGAAATTGAGTTGGTTTCAGAAATAAGCTATGTACTCAGATTACAACAAACCTTGAAACAGAAAAAATAATCTTGCCACCCAGAAATGATCACTATTTGTACACTGATCATGTTTTCTCCTGGTCTTTAAATGAATATATTGAAATGCTTGTTTTGTTTAGAAAAAGGGCTTTTGAATGACATGATATAAAAGCAATGTAAATACTTTTCAACTACTACCTTGCCAAATTTATAATATTCTTTGAAAATAAGATTTAATTTAATTAGAGGACACTAGTATAAATAGAAAATATTTTCAAATACTTCAAGGGAAAATGGAGTGAGGACAAGAGGTTACCAATGGGACCCTCTAAGAGTTAAATCCGGATACTAGCCTTACTTAATATTTTAATAAAAGATTTGGAAGTTAGAGTACATAGTGAAATCTCTAGGTTTGCACATTATACAAGCTATTTTTATGGATACATTATAGGAAGATCTCACCATGCTCTGAAAGTAAGCAGAAAGATGACTTATCTAAAATAAAAATGCATTTTAGGGGGAAAATATCATAAGTCGTAGTTTATAATATGATGGTTTGGAGCTAACATTTTTGAAAGAGCACGGAAGAGCAGTTTTATTCTGCTGTCAAATATATGGCCTTAGGCAGAAAAGCCAACAAAATGCTGGTCATCATCCATTCATTACACAAGTGATTCTTTAATCTTCTTACATAATTATAAACACCATGATAGATTCTGAAAATGTAGGATTAAAAAAACACAGTAACTTAAGGGTCATACCTAACAGCTACATAGCTAAACTCTTGTTCTCTCATTCTCTCCTTTTTATGCCATTTCTAAGATCTGGTCCTGAGCACTTCTGGAGGAAAATTAACTTCCACTCTCTGTGTGATACCAATACCTATGTTGTCAGTATGGCCCCACTGTCACACCTGGGCAGCGCTGCTGCATACACTGGTACTTCTTCTTTAGATTGACTTCTTAAGAAACATTTTCTTAATTCATGATGAAAATGGTACTTGTGAAGATGGAACTATGGAGGATGCTTCCTAAGTATGAAAAGAATGTGTAGCTTATTCTACCTACTATAGTGTGCTGTTCTTAAACCTTCCAGTTGTCATTGTTAATAATAATCTGGAACAATATGATAGTTCAAACAATTAAATTCTGGATATTTTTAGAGAGGGCTATTGACAGCATTCTGGAATTCATCTTGATAATAGAATATTTTAGTTTGGATGGTAAATAACAATGATGAGAGCTTTTTCTTTTTTTAATAGGTCATAACGTCAAAGAGCATTCTAACACACACTGAAACCAGAAACTGGTCTATTAAAATAGAATTAATGGGAAGAGGAAGTATAAAGTAAAATTATAACACAACAGCTGTCTGAATTCAGGCGGAGAGGTGCAGAGAACTCTCCTTGGAGAGCCATGTGCTAGGGGGTCTTTCCCTTTTATGGTTCTGAATGAAAGGGAAGTGGATAAGAGGTGGGATGCATAGAGAGTGGAAGCTTTATCATCATTAATTTGGTATCTGTGAGCCCTGCTGGAAATGAAAAATATGGTTGTACTTCATCTTAAAATTCTCAGCAAAATTCCCCAAACCAAAGTTATTTAATTTACAATCATTAAAAAAAGGAAAAGTCATTCAATAGGTCCTAGACTGTTGCTTTGATGTAAAATCCATCAGAACATGTGAATCCTTGTCTTTTTTATTCTCACATTGACAATGCCTGGTACTTTACGGGAGTTCAGTTAATACTTGTTTATCTACCACACACTTACATAATACCTACTATATGCCAGACCCTGTTCAAAATCCTTTTCAGATATTAACTACTTAATCTTTATAGCAACCCTTATGGCAACCATAAACATGAGGAAGCTTAGATACCAAAAATGTTAATATGCTCAAGATCACACAACTTGTAAGTAGTGGAGCTGGGATTCGAACCCTGGCAGTCTGGCTTCACAGCCCATGCTTTAAATTACTTGGCTGTGCCTCAGTGGACTTAAAAGTAATTTGGGGAGAGCCACTGATTCATATGATTAATGCCTTCCTTCTCCATTCATATATTTTTAAGCATATACTACTCAATTATTTCTCTCTTCTGCTAAAAAATTCCCTACCTTCCAAGCATGTAAACTTATACATCTTAGCATATCATTCAAGACTTTTCTTAATTTGACTTTATTTTCCACCTTATTTCTGTACTGTTACCACACAGCTTGAGTAAAAGTCATAAAATATCCCTATGGACTTGAATAGGCTGTTTGATTTTGTACCTCAATTTTCTTGACTTCCTTTGGCCCAACCCCAGTTCTGTAGAACAATCAAGGCCAGACTAAATGTCACCAGTTCTGTGAAGTTTGCAGGGAGTTGTCTAATTTGTGAGTATGACCTAGAGTCTAGCATTGTGTCTGGTGTAAAGAGACTGATGGGTACAGACCCACCCATGTGCACTGAACAGCTTCTGTAAACTTTATAGACATGTGCTTGCAGGTATCTTCACACACACTTGACATGCATCTGCCTCTGGCATTTCCATAGTCTATGCCATGAATGGTGCCTCCTGGACTGGCAGACTGACACAACAGCACAGGGCAGCCCTGCTGGTAAATAGGAGGGTCTCAATAAGTTTTCATAGAATAAGCTGGTCACTTACCTATTACCACAAGGCCAGGGAGTGTCCAGTCTGGCTCTGTCTTTCTATTAGTTACTTGCAGAGTATTGCCCGTGTGGTCAGTTAGTAGATGTATGTTTCTAAACTTGTATCTATTCCCACAAAAGTTTATTTAGTAGAACAACTGAGGTGATTCCCAACCCAATGCCAAGCTGTATCCTTAGATATCTTTTATTTCCACAATAAACAAATTCCTAAATTTTGGAGCCTGCTTGAAAGAAAAAAATTGATCTTTTTACCTAGTCCAAGCACTGCACGCCCTGATGAGAAAGAAGCGATGGGCCTTCAACCCAGGATGATGAAGTCACTTCCTTGGTTGGCATACGGAGAAAAAAGGAAGGAAGGGAGGCAGTAGGTCCCAAAAGTGTCTCAAAGTCATAATTCTAAAATTGGGCTGGGCCTCTCTCCCACTTTTAAAGGCTCAGGACCAGAATGAGGGGCAGAGAAAGATCTGGCACTGATGGGTGCAATAGCTCTCCTTTGTGTAGTGCCTGATAGAATCTTTAAAGTTGCTAATGTATGTGTTATCTTTTATCACTTTAACTGACATTAAATTCATATTCCATAGTAACTCTAAAGAGCTCATTAAATGTATATTTTCATGTGTTCCGAGTACATACATATGCATACATTTATATATGCACAGATATATCAATATATGGAATATTGATGTTGTAATATTTTAGTGACCTCAAAGTCTTGTATGTATTTATCATGGGCTAACTTTATCAGGTTTATATAACTTGTTATTTTTAGTAATTAAAAAACGAGGACAAACAGTATTATATTCAAGATATTCAGAGAGACTTTTAATAGAAGTTTGCTATGTGGTTAGAAAAATACTATTTACTAATTAAGCAAGAAACATCCAGTAGAATTAAATTATAATTAATTGGTACTTTATTTAAGAAAACTACCAGTGACTGACAGAATTCAGAAAGGTGCTAATTTCCTAGGAAGAAGGGAGATGCATAATTGAATTTAAGTTTATTTCCTTATATATGAAGCTATTAAAAAAAAAAGAAAAGCAATGGTAAAATTTTAAAAATGCAAAACATTTATTCACATAATTCTCTGCATCTTTTCAGTCTCTCAAAGGAGAATTATTGACTTTTGAGGAAAAAGACCAATAACAACAGCATTTCAATATAAATTTTGTTTACAAATCTTCATGAATCTAATGTTTAAAACATTATTAGGAAAGAATATTTTACATCTTTTGCATTACTTTTCAATTAAGTGTAATTTCTGAACACTGATAAAGAATTTTTCAAGAAGCCAGTTCAAATAAAACTGAGTTTTCAAACTTCGTTTTGCTGGGCTTTTTAGTGACTTTCACAGTCCCGACACTGAGTACGGTTTCATCTGCTCGCAGCTTGACCACTTGCAGCCGGGAAAGGCAGTGTGGGCTGATGGGTAGTGTGAATCCGGACTGACAGCATGGGCAGCCACAGCCGAGCATATCAATAGCAAAAGTGAGAACACCCAGGAAATGAATGCTCTAGAAGCCCAGAAACCTTATCCTTTACAAAATGGCCACTTTAACAATTTAAAAACAATTTATGTAAGAAATAAAACAATATAAATAAATAGGTTTTTATGGTCCCTTTTACCACAGTCCCTTTACCTTCTGATGTTGTATGTGATAAGGTGTAATGTGGTGAGAAGGTATCAGACAAATACTAAAGAACAAAATATATTGACATTATAAACTCAAGTACATATCAAATGTGTACATTTATATAACATTGTATGTTCCAATAAAGTAATAAACTGCATACATTCTAATAAGACAATAGGAACTTTTCTTAGTATCCATGGAACCTTTCGAGGACATTTTTGTTTTGTTTTCTTTTGTTTTGTTTTGTTAACCAGGCTTCCCAGCACCTCAATGAAGCTCCCTTTGAACAGCGTAATGATAAATAATAGAGCGATTTCCATTGTTATTTTGCCAAAAGGTCTTGTCCGAGTTTTTGTGTTCATCGTGACTTGTGAAATTCAGCCGTGTCCTCGGTCCTAGCTGGCCAAAGGAAGAAAGCCAAGCCATTCCATTGTGGCTCTCTCTGGAGTGAAAAGCCAAACACCTGCTTTAATGGTTGCTAGTCTCACAACGGCCTGCCCACCATTCTGGCTCAGAGGTGGAAAAGTTAGCAGCACCTCTCAGTCTGAATTAATGTAACCCAGAGATAATCTGGCGGATCTTACGGGTAAGAGTAGCTCTTTTTAATGTATTGTTTGGATGACTTTGAAGATTTAAATTGCCTTTGTCTTTCTTACACATCTGCTAGAGGATCACACCATACACTATGAATATCTTATTTTTATTAAGTTGTATTTGGTCTTGGTCCATAAATTGTATATAAATAAGCCCAAAGTCTCTGTTGATAGAAACTTCTGTCCTTTTGTAATCTAATGCATGAAACTAATAATTTCACACCTCTTCTACTACAGCTGTACTTAGTTTTAGCAAGTGTTCTGGTTGCTTTCATGATCAAAATATGAATAATTTTTCCTGTCACAAATATATCAATTTTAATGTCAAAGAAGATAATGCTTGGTTGTATTTCTATATTGTTAGGACCAAATACCATTTTATTTCCAAGTTTTTTATTGATGAATTTACTGCACTGGAAAAAGTTTTTGAGTGAGCTATCATAAAACATAAATGAATTTAGAGCCTATGAATGACGAATAAGATTTATCAAGCAGCAAAAAGCAAACTGGTACATTTAAAAGTTAATGGTATTTTGGAGTACCAAATTACAGTGGGGAGATGACAGAAATATTTTGCAATTTCGAAAAGCACCCTAAAGACTTGAAGTGTTTAACGAACCATATCATGTGGTATTATAATATTGGTTTACATTCCTTTTGGACTATGATTGCATTAGCTTATGTTTTCCAAAGGTGGGTAGTTTTGAAAGGCAGCTGTTTATTAATGTTTTGTCATTTTCTTCATAAAGCTGAGTAATGGGCTGTAGCTGGCTAATTTAATCCATAAGGCACTTTCATACTCTGTTGCAGGTTTTAAACAGAAGTCAAATTGCTTTGTTACATTTAGGTATAGAACAAAGGCATTATGTCATTCTCTATGTATACATCCCACTGAGCTCCAATAGATAAAAAAAGGAAAGAAAAGAAAATAGTGCTTAATTCATTTCTGTGTCTGGTGAGCAATAGGTATACCACCCCTAAAGCCAACAAACAAAAATAGTCATGCCAAAAAAAAAAAAGCCAGCCCTGACTGGTGTGGCTCTGTGGGTTGGGTGTTATCCCATAGACCAAAGAATAATAATAAAAATAAAACAAAAAATCAAAAGCCATGGGAAAACATAAAACCCTGGTAACTCATTCTATTCAAACTGTTACTTTCTCTCAGGCTTCCTTTTCTTTTAAAGATTTTATTTATTTATTTTTAGAGAGAGGGGAAGGGAGGGAGAAAGAGAGGGAGAGAAACATCAATGTGTGGTTGCCTCTTGCATGTCCCCAACCTGGAAGCTAGCCTACAATGCAGACATGTGCTCTGACTGGGATTTGAACCAGCAACCTTTTGGTTCACAGGCCAGTGCTCAACCCACTGATCTATACCAGCTGGGGCTTTTATTATTATTTTTAAGCTATGTCAACTCTTGATTGTACTAGAGTCTGTTTTGATTTCACAGAAGTGAAATTAATTTTAAAAAATCTGTTAATGTTCTGAAATATTCACACCCCTAATTTTGTAGGCAAATATTCGAAAATTAGGTTTATGCTGATTTTTACAATCCTCAGGATGTGGAAGATATTGCCATATGTTAGGGTAAGATGACTTATGGTGGGAAATTGGTGGAGTGTTTGCAAGCAGGCCTGGCAGGATGAAGAAATCTTGTTTAGATTCAAAGATTGGATTGTTTGTTTTTACTTTCTTACATGATTACTCTAATATGGCATAATCATAACTGAATTTCAACAACATAGCAGTCTGTTGGCATATTTCTCTTGCAGGCCTTTTGGAAAAGCTCTCTGTCTGATTGTTCATTGTTTTTACTCATTTTTTAACCCTTCCTTGATTTCACCACCAGTGAATT
This sequence comes from Phyllostomus discolor, assembly GCF_004126475.2. Taxonomy (NCBI): domain Eukaryota; kingdom Metazoa; phylum Chordata; class Mammalia; order Chiroptera; family Phyllostomidae; genus Phyllostomus; species Phyllostomus discolor. The sequence continues at coordinate 20,624,424 of NC_040909.2, read as the reverse complement.
GGCACAGGGTAGGTAAATTTTGTTTCATAATTTTTTAGGAGAATTTATAATTTGGAAAATTAATTTTAAGGAACCTGGATGTTTTTTGGGACCTAACTGTTTGGAAACAATGCAGTTACTGAAGAACCAAAATATACCTTAAAAATATCCTCTGTGGTCTCAATGATATTTTAGAGCCACTCCTCTAGGTTAGTTTTCTTTTTTAAAGATTTTATTTATTTTAGGAGAGAGAGAAAGGGAAGGAGAAAGAGAGGGAGAGAAACAGCAATGTGTGGTTGTCTCTTGCACACTCCCCACTGGGGACCTGGCACACAACCCAGACATGTGCCCTGACTGGGAATCGAACCAGCAACCCTTTGGTTGCCAGGCCCATGCTCAGTCCACTGAGCTATACCAGCCAGGGCCTCCTCTAAGTTAGTTTTCATAATGTGTCATCACCCTGTCTGTTTGTATGGAATGTGATAGAGATGCAAATGCTCACAGATAGCAGCAGAATTTTGAGGTGCGTGCTGGTGGTTGGGGTACAGAATCTTTCCTGAGATCCTATTTGTTTTACAAATTAACACATTGAATAAAGAAGTTTTCTGAATTTTAGGTGCAGGGACCTCAGGTCATACAATAAAAAGATCCCAAGACTATAATCTGTAACATAATTTCATATAGTCTCGGGATCCCCAACTTCAGGTAATCTTAGTTGAAAAGGCATAGAGCCAAATAGAGGATTAGAATCTAGAACAGCGTTTTTCACACCAGCTTACCCAAGAGTCTTAACCAAGGCTGCTAACAATCAGCCCAAATGACTAATTTGATTTTCTACTTCTCTTCCTTTCCCTAATCAGACTTCTGATAGAGGGATTAATTAGCAATAAAGCAACATGAGGAAGAAGGAAAGAAAATGAGGGCATAGATAATCCACAAACTATATATAATCATCCCTGCATAATCAAAAGTTAACTGTCATTAACATGACATTTGCTTTTAAAGCCAGGCAGAAAATTATGATTTTTGGCACTAACCTAATCTTTAATTATAGCGCAGTACCATTTTTTTCCCTTGTGTTAGTTCAGATAGCTATAAATTATATTAGTCTAGGGCTTTTGTGTCATTTCCTTTCCTTTTCTATGATTTATATAGTCAGAATACTGACCTATAATTAAGTGTACTTGAGAATGCTCTCCAGTTAATTAAATGCTGTGGAGTGTGTAGGGTGTACTTTGCCAAAATTCCAAAGGAAAAGGCCATCCCTGGGTTAAATATCTGTGAGGAGCCTGGGTAAGTCTTCAGTGCTAGTCTGCTTGTTGAAGCTGTCATGAGAAGTAAAAACGAATCTGTCTTGACTATTGTCTATAAAAGAATGCAAGATTCATCTTTTTGTATAACTTACAGATCTCCTTTGAAAAAGTGATTGTTTCATTTTAGGCATGCCCAGGCTCTTCTTTTGCCACAGAGAATATTAATTGGGTCAGGAAAAAGGCAAATTCTTCCTAGGTATTCTAATCAAAAAGAGTTTCACCAGAGTTGAGTTTTGATCAACGCTATTGTTTCTCTTTTTCAAGCCCAGATGCAGCACTTTTTGATATCAGATGAACTATTCTGGTAATGATTTGTAAAATTTAAATTCCTTTATGAAAACCATCACACTTGATGAACCTGTTCTCTGCAAAATTAAAAAAGTTAACTCCTCCAAGCTCCCATACCTTTAATACTGGAAGTTAATTTGTTAGCACATTACAACACGTACTATACAAATGCCTGCATGTAACCATACATGAACAACTGTGTTTTGAGTATGATACTAACACATGTGCATACCCACTGAGGAATAATTTATACAGTACAAGCTGTACACACAAATTGTAGTTTCTGCCATGCTTTTTCCTTATAAGCAAACTTACTCATTTTAAATAAATTTTGATTCTCATCAAAATAAGTCTCACATAAGTACACTTTAATTTTGTTATGTAAAGGAGTGCTGGGTATGGCTGTGTAGCGAGAAAGTGAGCGCTGAAACTCTTCCCTGTTGACTTCAGTAGAAATGAAATGTCATTGGTGGTAAATCTCTACATGTCCCCTTTAAATGGTGGCAGTGGTCTGTGTCTGCAGGCAAAGGTGTGGTACGTCATTTCTTCTTTCCATAGTATGAAAGGAGTTTCATTTGACAGTTTCATAGCAAATAGTCCTTTCTCTTCAGTTATGGACATAATGGGAGCAGTTTTGTGGGTGGGAATTTCTTTATTGGCTCAAAAAAGTCTCAGGACTAAGATACAGGTCTGTGCTATTGACCGTGTGGAGAAAGAGATTCAATCTGGAAAAGGAGGAGCTATGCCTTTTTTAAAAAAGATCTAAATTAATTCCTTTCTCGTACTTGTTACTGTAGGACAAGGGGATAGAAAGAATTTTATACCATTTTAGTTTTCAAAATAATTATTCAAGTGAACTACCTGGCTGGGCTACAACTTAGATTTCCTCTCTATCTGACTCCTTTACTATGGCTTTCCCCCTAGTCTTGCATGTGTATGGCAATATCTCAGAGGGCCCTCTTCTTCAGTTGGACCAAGCTGGGTCCCTGTCCATGAGTATTATCAGCATAGCCAGCCATTCTAACTCGCTACATGCTGGGGGAAAGGCATAAGGGCCATAGGATTTTATTCGGCCATGGGATGTGGGGAAAGCACAAACTCTGGAGTTACAAGGCTCTGGACTTGGAGTCTGATTCTGCTTTTTATTGGCATTGTCAACTTGAGTAAAGTCAGTTACCAGTATCTTCTTGGAGCATCGTGTCCTCACCCAATATGTTCTATGTAAGAAATACTATATAGAAATTTAGGGAGAAAATGAGGATTGGGACCCAGGGAGAGAAGAAGTTTAGTGAGGAATTATCCAGAGTGGACTTGCCCAAGGAACTTTTAAGAGTGAATCCAGGCAGCATTAAAGTTTAAGTTGGTTATAATCCTACACTGTAATGGAACCCCCTTCCATTACTATTATCATAGTTTACAGGGGGGAAAAGGTACTGGAAGTACTTTAGAATGAGGGTGAGTTAAAGGGGCTCCAGTCTGTATTAATAGTGCCTACAAAGAGAGAACAGGCATAGGCGGAGAATATGGGGGTGTATGGGGAACATCGACAGAAGCAGAAAACTAAAGTAACTGATTCTTAGGGGAAAGGGAATTTTCCCGAGCATCTGTGGAGATAATTAGACTAACTTTAGATTGCCAATTGTTTCTTATATCAAATGAGGACACACGGTCAAAGTCAAAGGGGGGTAGGATAGAAGTGGGAGGTGGAGATGGCTGGGGTGGGGGGAGTGGTAGGGGAAAGATGGAGACAACTGTACTTGAACAATGATAAAAAACAGAAAGAAATCATTCTTTCTTAAAAGAAAAATATTGTAATGCAACAATAGGAAAGAAACAATCATAGAATAAGTAAATAAAAATAGCTTTATGAAATTAACTATATTGGCCTTAAATTTGCTGCATTTGCCTGTCAACTGTTGAACTAACTCTCCATTCCTGGGCCGGCATTTGAGAATCTTAAATTCAGATTGCAATGCCTTCTTTTAAAGCTAAGGATTGATATTTACATAAAGTGGCTTGTCCAATTCACATGGTTGGGAGGCCCCAAAACTAGGGATAATTCCAAGTTTTAGATTTGCGGTTCTTTCTCATCAAACTTTTCCATGAGAGAAAAGTGTGACTAATCAGGAACCCAAACTGAAGGCTTTCATTTTTTTTCCCCCAAAGAGAAGATAAACATTCCATAGCACAGGAATGATTTGGCCGTATTGATATGGACATTTTCTTAGGTTGCTTTTTGGTCAGAGCTCCTCTTTTTATAAATATTTTAATTTTAGTCCAGAAAAGTTAAGTGATGTGCTTAATGTCTCACAGCCATTTTGTGTATTTTTAAAAAAAATGAGATCAAGATTGTACTCAGGTTCTACAATTCCCGATTCATCTAGACATTCATCTATTTTAATGCCTCCTAAGTGCAATGGCTGCAATGAGTGCCGATGATATAAACAAAACAAACTGCCCTGGCTGGGTGGCTCAGCTGGTTGGAGCATCATATCATACAACAGAAGGTTGCAGGTTGGAACCCAATCGTGGCACATACCTAGTTTGTGGGTTCGATCCCTGCTTGGGGCATGTACAGAAGGCAGCCGATCAATGTTTCTCACTCACATCAGTGTTTCTCTCCCACACCCACCTCAATATTCCTCTCCCTCTGTCTCTCCCCACCCCTTTCTCTCTAAAATCAATAGACATAATATCCTCAGGGGAGGATGAAAATAACTAACTAAAAATAAAACAAGTTTTTCTTGAATTATGTTTATAATTGTTGGGACTGAGAAGGTGCACCCAGAAAGCAATAATTATAGATGTACTAAACCTTAAATTTAAAATGACCCTTAGGATTTATTTCTCCTAACTCCTATTTGAGATACTTAGACCCTAATCCAATGCACTAATTTGGGATGAGCAGACAGATTTGAGTAATTTTGGTGTTAAGAGCCACGAACAAAACTTGATGGTGAATCAACCATGGGGGCTGAAAGATAGTGAGGTCAAAGGTACTCACATGGAGAATTACGAACTTGGGAGCAGAAGAGCATAGCAATTGAAGGCGTAGACTCTGGAGTTCTCCGTCATTACCACCTGACGGACCTAAGTCAGATTGTCAGACCTCAGCTTATTCATTTGTGAAATCCAGATAATCTCAGCATTAGAGGTTTTCTAAAGACCAAGTGTTATTATATTTGTTAAATCTGCATTACATTGCCTGGCACATAGTGAGTACACGTTAAGTAGTATTACCAAGAACATTAGTGGTATTGAATAGTGAGAAAAAAAATGGGCGGTATTGCTTTAGGGGATTTCTTTCTCCATTAACCTATGGATTCAATTTTTGACTTGTGAAAGCTCTGGAACTTGGCTTTACCAGTTAGCATTTTTATTTCTTGTAGCTTTCACCTATATCAGAGTTTTTTAATGAGAAAAGTTGAAGGAAACAAGGCTTAGATTTGGGCTACCAACTTGGAAAGGCCAACAAACATACAGAACAAGGATTTAATAGAAGATGAATTAGAAAGCATCTAATGCAATCCAGGCAAAGAGTGGTCACTGCGGATTCTACAGAGTTGACTACGAACTTAGTGAATCATGTCAAGAGGATTTCTGGACTTCGATACCTAAAGCAGACCACACAAGGGAGAATTCCGTTCAGGTAATCTTAGTGGTTAGCATTAGTTTATAAAATACTTCTGAGTTTACCGGGAGAAATAGTAACCAAAAGCCTCACATAAAACAAACTTCTATTTCCTTTTATTGCACTTGGTGAAGGTTATTAAGAATGTAATTCTTTCTGCTTGCTATGTGATTAGCAGCCAAACCTTTTGGGGGTAAATTTCCATTGCTACGCTCTTGTTATCGCAAATGGCATTTGCATGCCTAATTCTCTTCCCTCCATATTGAATCCATACCCCTTTAGGTCTAACGGCTTGCTAAAAATGATTCCAAATCTCCAGTGTTGATTGTGGGCCATATGTTAGCACTAATTATATAAATGAGACTTGGTGGAAATGTGACATGCTAAGCATTCAGAGCTTAAGGAATTATCTAAATGAATTCTAGCTTGAGTTAGTGCTAGCAGAGGCAAGGAAATGAGGGTGCAGGTTTTGAGCAGATGTTAACAGGTCTGCATAGCTCTTCATTGTCTTTATTTTTCTAACTATAAGGACTGCTGATGGAACATTGTGTCAGAATATTTTAAGGTGCCATTTTCCTGAAGATTGCATTTTGCACTTACAGATGGATCCATTTTCTGAGTAAGCAGAGTGGAATGACAGAGTATCAAAGACTAAAATCTGAAGTCTGGCTGTGAGTTTGAAAACTTCATATCCATCGGAGTCACTTGGCATGGTCATTACGGCATCGAGGCCGGAGACTTTTAGAGGATATTTTATTTCAATATCAAACATTCTTGAATTTTAATTTTCAAAATGAAAATGAGTGGAGAAAAGAAAAGTGGTTCTGATTCAAAACATAAGAGAATAATAATATTGTGAATATCTAAAGCACAGGTGGCAAACACAAGGCCCGCAGGCTGAATCTGGCCTCCACCTTGTTTTATCTGGCCTGGTACCTTGCCCCTAGTTAAGCAGTAGTTACATTTATACAGTCCTAAAATTATATCCGGCTCTTTGAAGGCAACTGCTAGGCTGATGCGGCCCCTGGTGAAATGAGTTTAACACCCCTGATCTAAAGTGTCTCTGTATATATCAGTTACAGAAGACAGAACCATAGTATGTACATTAAATGGCATAGTCAGGGGAGCTCTGGGTCCTTATATGGTGTCAAGATAGAGGTCCAGATTGCCCTCCTTCCCTGACATGATGAAGTCTTGGGCGTGTCAATGATTGCCTTTTTAGGGCCCACTGTAAACCTAACTTACATCCTTATTTCCCTCACTCAGAGACTGCTTGAGATTGGATTGCACTGGTGTAAAAGTGGGGGAAAACCCAACATGGATTGGTAACCAGTCCGCAGTCAACAAGCACATGTTAAGCATCTCCCCTAGCCTGACACATACACCCCACTGTCCCGTCTTCTTATATGTTTTCCACAGACTAATCCCCTGGAGGGTGTAAATGCTGCCTTTTCTTTCTGGGTCCCCAGCACAAAGGTCATGAGAGCTTGACACAGAACAAATGTGCACTGACTGAACATTGCTGAAATCATAGAAATAGCTGATATTTATTGAGAACGTACTACATTTTAAATATTTGACCATTATTGTTTCATTTAATCCACACTGAGGTGCTCTGAGATGGGTGCTTGTACTTTGCCTTTTTGCAAATGTGGAAACTGAGGCTATGGGACATTTAAAAACTTGCCTAAAAGTACACAAATGAAAGTGATAGAGATGGAATTTGAGCCCAGGAATGTCTGAGCCTGTTGCTCAGACTTGCAGGGTACGGATTCTGCCTTTTAGATACTTCTGTGTGTGAAGTTCGCTGCCCTCAAATTTGGATCTCAGAGCATATTCTTGAGGGTTGGTGAGTTCCTTTGAGTGAGTTGTTCTGTGTTCTGTATGCTTTATTGAATTGGAAATCCAAGTAAAGTGGATCTGAGTGTATTTTTGATCACCTGGATGACTATGTTCTGATGCTGTTTACTCTCACGTGAGTGCCAACTAGTTAGTATTACTTGCACTGTAGACCATTGTTCCTGGAGGAACAGAGGCAGGCTGGATATGGAGATAATAATGTGTTTGTGCCCACGAAGGCTCAGTAACCTTAAGGGGTTTGGAGTGGCTTACATAGAGGGCTGACGTGATAGAACTTAATTTCCACAGAGCACAAAGCGATCATGTTGTGACAATACCACAGGAATCGGGCCATTCCAGTTCGGCCACATTCACCTGGGGGACAGCAGCACACTTTCACTGATCTCATAGTTTCCATTGTGTTGAAGACGTGTGGTTAATTTCCTTTCTTTCGTAATGTTTGGTGTTTGGCTTTCCTTTCCTTCGTTTGGTTTTAAGGCTGTAGAGCACTTCAGACATAAGGAACTAACCATTTCATGTTTGCATATATTTATGTAATAAACTGAATCTTTCAAGAATGGGAAGGGAGCCATAGTCTTCTGTTTCTCTTTTCTTTTCTTTTCAAAATGATTTGTGTACTCTTTGAGGTGAGAGTGAGTATGTCAGCCTTTGGGTATCATATGTCACCCAGGGACTGACCTGAAACTAGATCAGGATAACAGGTGTGTGCATGCATGCACATGTACATGTGCACCTGATCATATTATGGACCACAAGTGGAGCAGTGGAAGTTTGAGAGGAATGGTCCACGAGCATTTCCTGGGGCCCAGCTATTTTAGGTCTTAACACAAGCAACAATTCATGAAGCATCTCTCCTCTGCCAGATGATTCTTTCTCTGGGTGTCTTGTTTATTCAATTCCTATTGTTCCTAAGAAAAATGGCTTCTTTGAACCAGTACATTTCCAGAACCTTCCTCTCAGTGACCCTCCTTTGCCAGGAATTTAAAGGGAACTCCCTTAGTGTACTGGGTCATTGCAATATCTTTGTATGCTGGCCTCCAGCCGCCAGACCAGAAACTTGAACAAAGACGTATTTCTTGTTCTCCTTGACACCTTGTGCAATTCCCTGCAGCATTACTTCTCTCGGAAGTCAGTGCTGCATCCACGGGGCTTAGGGCTTGTGAGCAATGAGACCAGTTCACAGTAGTTAATATTCTGCTTTCAGACTGACACTAATTTATCCTTGGAAGTTTATCTGCCACTCTTCTCCTTGGAATTCACAGACTCTAATGCCTCAACCATCCTAAAAACATCCCATAATATATTACTTAAGCATAGTTGTAATTCAAGTAGTTGCGTAGTTAGTGGACAATATTTTTTCCAGGGTTGAATGTTATTTTTACTAAAACTCAGCCAGTTCTCCATTATAATTACATAACCAAATCTATTGCTTTTAGAAAGTAAGGAAGGGGGGCAGTTGGGAACAGTCAGCACATGGTGAAGAGTCCTATGCTTTCTTTGCAGAATGTTGTTGCAAATAAGGTTACCCTGCTAACTCTAATGCAGATGTTTTTGCTATAATAGAATGTATGCAATCTTGGAAAAACTTGGAGTTCCCAAAAAATGGCACATTATTAATGGCAAGGCTCATGGGAAAATAGTGTTAGAATAGTCTACTCAAAAGGGATGCAGTTTTGTACTCTCAGCATGAATAAACCTAATTAAAAATGACTGGTGCCATAGAAATGCTTAATTTCTTATAAAGAACTGCCATATATATATGGAAATTTACCCTTAAAAAGTGAAAGTGATTTGATGGTAGGGTTAAGGCTGCTGAGTTACTGAGCTCAGGTTAGAGGGAGAAAACCACATGATTAGTTTTTCCAGGACAAGGCATGTGGCCCAATTGAGCCAAGAGGAGGAACCCAAGTGAACTATAGTACCGTCTTCCACAGCCTTCGGCACTAGAATGCCTCTTGTTCAATTGCTATTATTGACTAAAACTGTTAATGTACTGGAAAAAGTCATATACAAACCTAGAAAACTTCTTCCTGAAGCTGATATCGTTTTTCTATTTACCAATTCCATAGTACTACTTTGGGATACAGATGCACCTTTTGTAGCAAAACAGAGTTTATTGGGATAGTAGAAGGATAACTCACCTGATTGAATCTCCGGCATTTTTATGTTTGAAGAAGAGAGTTGCTTCATTTTGAGAAACAGAATGTGTGTAAATCACGAAGTCGGACTAAAGGGAGCCTCAGGCTACAAGCTGACATCTCCTCTAATACCTGGGAACATCTACATCTTTATTTATGATATTTTTATAGCAACAAAGAAGACTCACATATACAGATAACCTTGAGTGACAGTGGCTTATGGCAAAGATTCTCCATCTAGTCTAGTAGGGTTAGAGTAGCAAGGATGGTTTCATTACCCTAATAAATCATTGTCCTTAACAAAGCAATGAAGTTACATGTTATTTTTTCAACAAGTGGCTGTATAAGAAACACATGTAAGGCACCTTAGCACTACGCTTTGCCCCCTCTAGAATGACAAATTTCTAGTTGATGATGTCTTTGCCATGGTCTCAATGAATTCCATGAGCCTCTCCCAGGTCATGACTCCAGGGACCTCTCTCAGGCCAGCGGGCATGAGGCATTATGCCAGATTACTGAAGATGCTTGAAAGGGTCTTTGAGGAGGAAGCACTAGCATCCCATCGGACTGAGTCTCAATGTGCCCATTGGAGTAGCACCGGTTACAAAAGCAGACTCCTCTGCCCATAGTGATGGAAAGTCTAGGCAGAGGGGATATAGATGTGACCAGCATTCTGGGTTCAAATGCTAGCTCCCCCTTTTCCAGCCAGGTGACATTGCTTTCTTCATTTGCGAGATATGGGAACTCGATCACATGGGGTATGGATGAATACAAGCAGAAAAGATGTTTATTTATGGCCATGCTTTCCACTTAGTACCTTTATTTTAGGCCAGGAAATCTCTAGGGCTTTTTTTTTTCTATTTGCTTCTCTGAGGCTAAAAGAATATTTAAGAGGAAAAAATACTCTCATGCTGTGATTCAGTGTTACTTAGTGTCTCATCCTGTACTTCTCTCTCCTACCTGTTCCTGGAGCAAAACATCTTAGCTGTCACCTCTTCATAGAGCAAGGTCAAGAAACAGACCCAGATTGGGACCTTCCTACCCCTGGTTACCTCTTGACCCCCTTCATCAGCACCTACCATCTTAGGAAACCTCGCCATACATCCTCCTTGTCTCTTAGAACCACAGTTTTCCAATGTCAAAGCAACAGAACAACTCACACCCTGGAGCGGGACTGGAGCTATTCCCTGCTGGTGACCTCAGACGGCAGATGGTGAGCTTGCTGACTGGGGACAGCCATGATTCTCCCAAAGCTCTGTTACAGATGGTGCCAGTGGAGAAAAAAGTGTCACCAAATACACACATTGGTCACAGCTGATGTGGTCACTCTTGACACCTCCCCTAGGATATGTAAAAATATTTCTCCTTCTCCCCTGGAGAAGATTGTGCAAATAGGTGGGACCCCAATTCACCTTGATGGAAAAAGGTGAATGGTAAAATTGAGGGTCAAATTGGTAGAAAGGCAAATTGTCAAAATAACTAACATTATGGCAATTTAAAACTTGTAAAGTTTCACATATCTTTGCTCTCCATAAAGATGTGTTACATTAAATATTAAAACTATTTAAATATTAAATATTAAAACTATTAAATTTGGAAATGAGAATACACACTTCTTGAATCTATGGTTTGATCTAAAATGTATTCCGTTCTTTGATTGTAAGCACTCTTGGCATTTCCCTCTGTAGGACATTATTCTAGAGTCCCTGAGATAGAATCCAAGTCCTTTTCAATGTCAAAACTAGTTCTTAAATTTGGTGGTTTCTGAATGAGTACAGGATGCATTTGATTTGTTCCTTTAATTTTTCCTCCAATAGCCAGCAACTGGGTAGAAAATCCTAGCCTGGGTTGGCACAGGTGTGGGAAACTGATTCAGGATTCACCAGCCTGCCATAATTTCTTACCTTTGGAATGCTCCCAAGATCAGAGGGAAGAGGGAAGGGGCAGATTGCAGCACTTGCAACAGTGTGTAACGAAAATATTGTGCCATTGAGATGCTAATGCGGGTGAGCATCACGTTGTAAAATTCACATTGTTAGAAGGCAAGCCTAACCATTTGAATCACAGAGACTGATTTTTATGGGAGACCTCTTATTTTATTCTTTGGGTATTTCATTTTCATCCTGTGTTTTCTTTGGAATTAATAGAGCCTCTTAAAAACTGCTGTCTATAAATTTCCTCTCCTACATATGTCTCGAAACAGTTTCATTTCTTCATTTAAAACATTACAGCCATTTCGAAATGCCCTATTTTGTATTTAATTTCACCACCTCATATAAAATACATGTTCTTCACATAATTATGTAAAAATGGGTTTACAAATGCCCTAGAGATCCATATGATGGGCACATTATAGGATTCTAAGTAATAATAATCTCCTGTTTACATGAGACCTGATTTTCATGCCAGTTTTTACACTTTAATATATCCAGAACACAGCTTTGCTCAAATATGCTAGTTTATTCTGGTCCATGAAATGCACTTGAAATATCACAGATTAGCTTGCCTGGCAGAATGTGCAGCTCCATCTGATATCTGAGAGGTGAACATAATGGAGCCAGAGATGGGAATCATTGTTGTCCTGTTTGCTATGAACAGAGCTAAACAAAGCCCCGCAGGGCCACTGGAAGACCAAGGCTTAGGCAGGAGAGGAAGAAGGAGAAAAGAGGGGGAAAAAGTAAAAAAGTAGGGGATTAGACAAAGGGAAAGGGTTTGTATTACTACATAAAGAAGAGCATGAGCATCCCATAGACAATTAGTGCACAGAAAGCACAGTGTAGAGCCATGTTTTTCAGGTGTGCTCCCAGGGCTATAGCAGCATCCCCATCACCTGGAAACTTGTTAGAAATGCAAATGGTCCAGGCTCCTACCCTCATCCCCATACTGAATCAGAAAGGATGGGGACAGGGCCCAAGAATCTGCCTTAACAAGCCCTCCAGATGACTCTGACGTGAACCCATTTGAAAACTAGGGTTTTGCTGGAGGGTACCAATCATGTCAGTGTAGTGCGCTGAGAGTCTGAGATGCTTCGAATGTGTGTGGGAGGGACAGCAAGCCCGGTGGCAGAAGAGAGAGAGTCAGAGACCTGAAGGATACGCAGGTGAACAGCAGGGCACAGCTAGTAGAGGTACATGGGAGCTGTTATTCCCCTTGAAGGAAGTGCTTTGAGAGCACTGTGTTTTCAGTGACTCCTGAGGTAACAAATGTCGTGACAGCGTTGAGACAGTTAAAAGACTGTGTGAAAAGCATGGAGGGAATCTTGTCCAAGGCTGGGGTTAGTGCTCACTCTCATCCCTCTCCCACTGTGTCATTGCCCAGGCTCAAGTTCGTGGTGTTGTCCAAACCCCTGGAAAGGGGCAACAGAAAGGAGGATCCAGACAGAACACCAGCCCATCCGAAGCAGGGGACAGTTAGCACCCTGGGGGACAGAGCAGGAGTCAGTGAATGCAAAGCATAAAAGGGTGAAGGGGCTGTGACCAGTGACAAGATTGGGTGTCCTAAGTTTAGGACTCCCTGGATACCCCAAGGAAGAGAATGTTGTGATTTGGGTCTTGTGAAAATTAAATGAGTGAGGTAAGATGATTGCAGAAGTTCTGTGAGGTCGTGTACCCAGTGACAACATTTTGGGCCCTATGGGAAACAAGTCGATAATTTCTCACAGCCCCTATCGTGGTGCTGTGAGGACCATCTTTGGTGCACGTACTCTGGAACAAGTGGCTTTATCCAGCCCGAAAGCCTGGTCTATCATCTCATCAGCAGAAGACCAAAAGCATGAGCTCCCCAAAAAGAAGTAGAAGGTGCAGGAGGAGAGAGGCTGCTCCTTAGGGTGTTCGGTCCTCTTTTGCACATTTATGCATATATTCAGGATGGACAATTTGTCAATTAAAATTACAGGTAAAGAGGGATTTGACTCATACTGGCTTTCTTGTGAGGAATGCATAATTCCTGCAAATTCAGAAATGGAAAATGTGGTAATACACTTTGGCTGCATGCAATGCACTGTGATTAAGTCTGTATTTAGGGGTGGTTATCAAAATATTTTACTGTGTAGTTAGACAGAAACAATTTATTCAGCCTTGTCCATAACTTTCCTTTGAAAAAGTAACATTTGCTTCTCCCAGTGGTTTAAATTTAAATAATGATTAAGGAAATGTTCTGTAAATAATACTTTTATTATATATCAACAGAAGGAGTTCTCCCCCAAGTTTACAGAATCAAAGGTGCACACATTTCTTGAGATTTTAAAAATTCATTTGATCCTCTCTAGATTTCTTTTCTAGGCTTTCCTTTTCTTTGTTAAAGATTTTATTTATTTATTTTTTTAGAGAGGGAGAGGGCAGGAGAAAGAGGGTGAAAAACATCAATGTGTGCTTGCTTCTCACATAGCCACTACTGGGGACCAGGCCTGCAACCCAGGCATGTGCTCTGACTGGGAATTTAACTGGCAACCCTTTGGTTCACAGGCCGGCACTTAGTTCACTGAGCCACACCAGACAGGGCTAGGTTTTCCTTTTCTAAAATGGATTCTATTCTCTACCATGACCCAGTCCTAGCCACCGCTTCACCCTTTGTTAAGTTCAAATGGCCTCCTTTCTAGCACCTGTAAAGGCAAGACTACCTGGACTTGATCCAACCTCAGCCTCCTGGCCTCTAGCACAGTGCCTGCCACAGTAGGTGCTCAATAAACATTTATTAAATCAATGAATTGCTACCAAAGACTGCTCTGTGTACCTGCTTTTTGAAGCAGTTCTTTCTTCTACTATCTCCTCTTTTCCTCTTCCCCACCTGGCCTGCTGGATTCATTACAAAGACATTAAACCTAGTCCTCAATTTCTCCAAATTTGTTTATGCAACTCACTGAATTATGTTAAAAGGTAACAAAGCCTCATGGTGAAACTTTTTCCTTTTCTTTTTTGCATCAGAAGCTGTGTAATTTAGGGATACAATGTAGCTCACAATGCACATTAATTATGAAAGGATATATAGTATATCCCATTGAAACTACTCATTGTGCAGGGGGAAAAAACCTTTTTAGGTTATTTAGTGTCAACTGAACTCCATTTAGTTATAGCCCCTTCTGGGGAGAGGCTGATAGAGTGAGCTGTGGTTTGGGCCCATGTAGATGCATGAAGATAAGAGTTCATGGGCAAGGTTTCATGAAATTTGAATGTGAAGTGGTATTATGCATCTCTTTCATTTAAATAACCTAAAATGAGTAATTCACTCCCTAGAACATTTGATAAAAATCCTTGGAAGTTTGCCAGCAGGCACGGTTGGGGAAAAGAAATGCATATTCAAAAGTAGAGAAGAAAAAAAAAGAGAGAAAAATTAGGAAGCAAAAACCTGTAAAAGCAATCTATACCTGATTTATTTTCTAAAATAAATGGAAGCATCTTGGTTCAGATTGTTTCAAAAGGCCAGGGCCTCCCTTTACACTGCTAAGCAATGCAGTCTGCTGGGAATACCACCTTTGAAACTCCAGTGCACTTAAGAAAGGACCCACGAACACTTTCTTTGCATTGTGTTCACCTCAGGTGACAGATCCCATGAACTGGAAGCTTGGTTCTGGAGTGTCAAAACACCCACATGCAATGGGATGGTTGCCATAGAGATAACGGGATGATAGATAGCTAGATGATAGATAGGCACTGAATAGATAGTAGATAAATGATTTCATGTGTCAGAAGAGGCCTTTGTACCTAGGAAATTACAGATTTTTTTTTCGAAAACAATTCTTCTGTCAAAATCAAAAATAGAACTCTCTTTGCTTTACTCCCACTCTATATGCATCCCCTACTCTTCCAAAGCTTTTTTCTTATTATCACATTTATGAAGGGTTACGCCCATTCAGTTCCTACTTGACTTCTTGTCTAGGAGATTAACTTGCTTCAGAGGGTTGAATGTAGTATTTGTGCTAGGGAGCAAGAGGGTAGACAGCTGACCACTAAGGTCTCTTTATTTTACAGTAAATAAGGGCTTTGTTTGCTCTTACTTTGTCCTTTTTTTTTTTTTTTGTACTCAGACCAGTTTTTTCCCTTTTTCTCCTTCCTTACTTTTTACTTGTTTCTTTTTCTTTCTTTATCCTTACTTTTGGATTCCTCCCTCACTCTCTTATTCCCATCTCTGTGTCCCCCTGACTTTCCTGCCTTACTCCATTCTACCTCACTCTTTTTATGGGTATCTCTGTGTATTTTTCTAATGCCAGATGTTCTAACACATTGTGAGTCCACTTGATTCTTAAGATGAATCAATGGGCAGTTTCAGCAGAGAGAGCTGTACGTTTTACAAAATGATAGCGAGGTATAGGATCTTACAAAGCTATCTTAAAATTTGTCATGTGCCCACTGGCCCGAATACCTGAAGGGACTGTGTAGAATAAATAGGTAAGAATGTGAGCTCAGTCTATTATTCTCTCTGCACTGTAACCTCTGACAGCCTGAAAAAGCAGACCCCATTTTATGGGCCATTAAATAACAACTGAGTCCTAAATTGTGTTAGGAGCAATCAGGAAGAAATCAGAAGCCCAGGTGCGTTCCTGGGGGAAGCTTTAGAAAAACATGGAACAGACCCAACTCTCATTTTGCAGATAAAGAAAAAAATGGGGTGCAGAGAGCTTGTATGAGTTCAAAGTTTTGTAACTAATAATTTCAAGAATCTAGAACCTGGGGATTCTGACCTGTGATCAAGTGACTGTTTAGTGCACTGTCTTACAGAAAGAGAGGTGTGCGAGAGATTATGGAAGAGGGAATCATTATGCTAATGTAGTGGAATTTTGGGGACCCTCTCCAAGTTAGGGAAAGTGGAGAAAGGAAATGTTTTTAAGAAAAGAGAGGCACTCCTGTTTATTCCAAAGAGGAGAGAAGAGGGGAGGCAATGAAGATAACAGAAAAACCTCTGTATCACAGTATTATCATTTGCCAAATGCAGATAACAATGTGTTCATTGTAAGTAGCTGTGATCAAATGAGAAAATGTGAAAGGATTTAAATATGAAAAGTACGCAACTAATAGTAACTATATTTTTGGATTTGTGAACAACTTTCTTTCTAACCAGCTTCAGGTGAGGAATAGTTAACACTCACATCTTAATGGCCTGGAGGTTGCTGAGGCTGGTTTTCAACATGTTTAAGGTTATTGAAGGGCAAACTAAATCTACCTGGCTCTGAAACCTGGTCCCAAGCTGTTAGTTTTCAGTCGTCATAATCCCAGTCACCACTGGTGGCCTGCCGCTAGACCCAAGGAAGGCAGCATAAAGACAGGGTACTATTTGTCAAAAATGATTAACTGATGCCACATGCATGGAAATATCTGTAATGTCATCTCAATTCTGATTGATAAAGACTGATATATTGGTTTTCTTAACATTGCAGTGGCTGATCATGGCCATAGGTCACACAAAGGTTTAAGAAGTGGATGTAGTCAGCTTCCCCAGGAACCAACAACTGGAAATTGGCACATAGGAGGTCATTGGAAAGTTCCCGTTGGATCTATACCTGTGAGAGAAGGAAGAAAACTGGATCAGAGGGAAGGAGAAATTCAGTACAGTTGCAACAGTTCATAAGGATCTCAGCAAAACCCTTGATGAGTTATGGGGTTGGGATGGTCCTTCTGAATTATCCAGAATTGAGGTAAAGGGGCTGAATCCTTGTACTCCACATCAACCCACCCTTAGATGACGGCAGACACTGAACAAGGTGTCTCTCTTTTGCTGAGAGAAATTGCCAGAAAGGACAGCAGCCAGCACTGCGGGCAGCAGGATATGGAGTGCTTCCCTTCTGAAGTGGGGTCTGGACGGAACACCACAACCCGACACTAAAGGCCAAGCTGTTTTCTAAACAGGTTGGAGCGGCCTGGAGAGTGTTGGCTCGCTGTTCTCAGGGAACCGAGAGTTCTCAGAAAGGGACTAAGGGCCCTGGAAACGCAATGAAAAACAATATTATTTCTTCTTAAGAAGTCTAAAACAAGATCTCTTTCAAGTTTTAACAAAAAATTGTTTTATATCATTGAGGAGGCTAATTGGAACATTTGGCTAATAATAGACCCATCAGAGTTGTCAGTCCGGGGCATCGGAGAGAACACACGAGATGTTCTCCCAGTTTGCTTCAACATTCTCTTGGGACCGTGACCAAATGGCAAAGAAAAAGGTCCTGTGTACACAACCAGAACTGTGAAGAAGGAGGAAAAAGACTGGTCTAAGTGGAGCTGCCATTACTCATGGAATCTGAGAAAACAAAATTGTTATGCAGATACTGTGAAACTTAGAGCTCATCTCTCAGCTTGATTATTGGGAGGCTTCAAACAAAGTTGTTTGCTAAATGTGAGAATTTTCTAGACATTTTATTTAAATTTGGCCTCGTTTTATATACAGAAATTTAAGACCATAGCTCCAGCATTCCAGCTGTAAACTAAGCTATATTCTTCTCACGTATTCGTCAAGAGTTTATATCCTTCTAAGAGTTTGTGTGTGTGTGTGTGTGTATGTGTGTGTGTGTGGCAATTTGCACATCAGTGTTTTTGGAGTTAGGTCAACTCATTCATCCTTTGCATGAACGAAATGAAATTAATGTAATGCCTTTTGTATGGATGAGTTAAAGCGTGTATAACTGTGTGTTGATCTCCAAAGACAATTTGAATAAGTCAACCTCAACCCTGCTAGTGAGACCAACTATTTTTACCAGATATATTATTAACAATCAACATTTTTTCCATATGTCATTGATTTGCCTAATAGTCACTCTTTTAGAAAACTAAGCTGAATGTGGCTGAAACAGCAAAGCTCCCCTCCCTCCCTTGCCTGTACCTAGTAGTAAATACCTGCTGAAACCATTAATACCTTCCATTTCTCAGAAAATAGAACCGTCTTTGACTCAATTACCACAAAGAGAAATGCGGGAATTACGTTAAACTTATTCTTCTCTTCTACCTTGTATATTTAGTTTGCCACCATATACTGCCTGTTCTGTCTTCCAAATACCTCATCTGTGTTGTCTTCATAATTTCTACTTCCTGTGACTTCGTTTGGATCCAACGGTTTCTTACCCACTCACAATGATAGAGAAACTCCTCTACCAAAGATTGTCCACACCACCAGCATAATAAGAATGATCTCACACAAATCCTTCATTGTTTCCCTTCTAACACCCCAAGATAAATTTTGGATCCCTGTGAATGTCGGAGAAGGCTCTTCATGATCTGACCCCTATCTGCCTCATTAGAGTTCCCCACTCTCATGGACACCTGCTCCGTTCTCCCCAAACTCTTCTCCCTGTCATCCCGTGACAGTTCCCCCAGCAAGGCATGCCCTTCATTCCCAGGCCAACAGCTAGTCTTTGCCCAAGACTCAGCTTAAACCTCACCTCCTCTATGACCTGCTTCTCTGACGTCCCCCAGCCCACATCCCTTCCCTGCCAGACTGCTAGCCCCTCTGTGCTTTCATAGAGCTGTCAAGACATTTAAATTGTTTAAGAAATACAGTGGTCTCTATACACATGTTTATCTCCAATTAGAAGGCAAATAACAGGCAGAATTATCTGTTCCTCCATATTTACAGTGTCTATAACAGGGTCAGACACTTAGCACATGTCCAGAAAGTGTTATCAGTTTAGCTTTTTAGTGAATAAGAATGTTATACACAGTGCTCTTAGCTCCTGATTGACAGAGAAATTTGACTTTTAATTATAAAAATACTACAAATCCCTTAGTCAAGTGAAACATAAGATAAAATTATTTTCTGATCAGGTTAATTAAGTGCTTGGAGTTCTCAGAGCTGTGGATGCAAGTTATTTTTTCCTTCCATGCCCTGCAGGAAGAATGATCTGTCAAAAAGAAGTCTCTGGTTGGTTCATTCTAGAATTTAATATATAATTTTAAAAAGCACTCTCTGGATGATTTTGCTAGGTCTGTTTTTCTGCCAAAATTTTTGTCGTCAGTACTTCAGTTTTTATCTAGCTGTATAAAAAAGGAAAGATACTCAAGCTATCTCAAATAAAGGGCATTTAAACATTGGAACACAAGTGGGGAAGTAAGGGGAGACAGGGTCCCAGAATAAGAGCCATTGTGCATTGCTGGCTGTGGGGGTTGGAGGATAGCTCTGGACCCAAGGCAGTTCTGAGAATCTCTCATGCTGTATCATTAGTATGACTCAGGCTGTGGATTGGCTGCTTATGGGTCAGGTGCCTATCTGAGGTCCAATCAGCTGTCTGTGAGATGGTCCAGTCACAGATGGGCAAAGTGTAGCTGCCTATGTAACCCATGGTGTGAGCAGAGTAGATACCTTTAGAAAAGAGTGGGTGGGTGGGCAGGAAGGATGTGTGCCCCCAGCGTAGTCACAGGAGCGCTTACTCCATCATATATGTTCACATCATAAATATAAAATAGATGTAAATAAACCCAAGATAATAGCACAAATGAGTTTTGAAAAACTATTACCTTTGTGTTAATATAGTTTGATTTTAGTTTTCTGTAATATAATTTTTTATCAGTGCTTGTGTTTAACATGAACAACCTGAGGACCAGAATCCCTGAAAACTTAACATTCGACTACCATGAGCCAGGACAAGCCAGCTTCAGGACGCCACCCACCAGCCTCAAGGCTCAAATTTCTGAACTCCTATGTTCACTGGAGTTCAGAAGGGTGCGAGGTGTCAGACGTGTTAAAAACAGCACGGAATGTGAGAAGTGTGTGTGCCTTCCCCAGCCAGTGTAGAATGGTTCCACAGCCATCAGGAAGCGCACAGTCAATTGGAGAATTAATAGTTTACTCAAAACTCATTCTCCTTATATGCCCTCTAATAAAGGCAAAGAGAAAACTGCTCTTTCTGTTCTTAATTAGTCATTTGGTTCCTAGACGTCTGCCAAAGCGACCATAAAGGCAATTTAATTAAACAGAAAACAAAGAGCCATTAAAATTCTCTCACCCTGACTTTTAGAAATGCGCGCAGCTCTCTTTGGGTTGTCTTTCTTTCTTTTTCTTTTTCCTGGCTTGGACGTTTCTCTGTGGTTTCTTCTAGAATGACCACAGGCAGGGCTAGTTGCATTACACTGTGAGGGGTAAGCTTGACTGGGACAGCCACTCTGTGGGCAGCAAAGATGCCAAGCATGTGCTAATTTAAGATAATTTATAGACTCCTGGAGTTCATAAAATTCAGATTTGCTAGTAAGATGTTTCTCAAAGCCTGGAGGGATGAAGTCTTCTGACCATGAATGCTTTGGCCATGAATGACCGTATAGTCACTTTCTTGGGCTTGTATTAGGATTTGCACTTGGGATTTTTCTAGGAGTATTTTAATTCCAAAAGGGAGTTGGGGTTAAAAAAACAAGCAAAATAGAGAACAATTTGACAGTAAGTTCTTTTGTTTGTTGTCCTTTCAAAAGGGGGCATTAGGGGCAAGAAACAAGGGGAATGAGGCAGCGAGGAGAACCATCTGCTATGTTCCAAGGCCTTTATTTACTTGGATATTCATTTTACTTCACCCCTACTGGAACTCTACAAAATCAGCATTATTATCTTCACTGCCAGAGTTGAAAAAGGTGCTCAGGGAAGTTAGGCTATGTCTTCCAGATCTGGCACTTGACAATTCAGTTTAGGGACTTGGGTCTCAGTCTATCCATAGGCCCCAAGGCAGTGGCTAGTCCTCAAGAAAAAAAGGTACAAAAAATGAATGATCGATAAATCACAACAAGAGAAAAGGTGGTGCTGAGCATGTAGACACCATTTTCTCTAATTTATCATTCACTGCTTTCCTTTCAGGTGCTTCTGAACCGGAATACTTCCTGCTAGTTAGAATGGCATCATAGCCTTCTGTTTTGAAGGGGGGAAACTCATCTGTTACTATATTGGAGTTTTGGTGCATGGATCTTTGAATGTTAGAAGACAGCATTTAGAACGTTTTAGATGCTTCTCACATGCATCACGATGGCTTTTATAAATGCTGAGATGTGTTCCTGGGGAAAACAGTTTTACTCCACCCTCTAGAAAGAAAATTTCTTACTGAAAAGATTTTCTCCCAATCCCTGGAGAGTTCCATTTTTTCTTTTCAGTTGACTGGGCATCTTGTCAATTTGTGTGTGTGTGTGTGTGTGCGTGTGTGTGCGCGCGCACGCACACACGCATAGAGTGCTTGTGAGCCCAAGTGTTTTTATATCCACACTTGGGCTCCAGAGCAGAGCAAGTCAGATGGGATAGACAGGGTGTTGGCAGGAGGCAACACGGGAAACGGGAAATTGTGGCAGCCTTCCGGGTATGCTAAATTTGAATATGCAACCTATTGCTCCTGATTAAAACACACCCCAAATAAAATGCTGTGGATGAAATAGTCTAATTTCTGACAAAGTAGCTACAACCATAGATTCTATTTAAAAATGCAAAATTGCAATTTCTGGTTGAGAATTAGGTCATTGGATTTTTTCCCCATTTAGGAGTGTCATATATTTCTACTCATTTCTACATATTTGGGGGGCTAATAGTATAAAAGTCTTATTAATGTGACCCTCTCTTCCTCTTTTTAAATACAACTTGGAACAAAATATGTAATTATAAGCACAGCATCTCTGATGAGAAACATAAAATATGCGTGGTAGGATTGGGGACAATACAAGATGGGAGAGAGCTGATTACAGAAAATGACCGTGACAAGTGGTAGGGCCTGGGGTGCCGGGGAAGGGAGGTAGGGTTTAACTTCTCTTAGGTCTGTTTCCTTATTTGTCCAATTCAGTTAACGCAATCTGTCCTGCAAACACTATTAAATGAGAGGAGGTATGAGAAAGCATTTTGAAAACTGCAAAGCACTATCTGTGTAAACTACTTAACTATTGTAAATATTAGTGATAAATAGGAACCTAGGGTCTGCGGCTCAATAAATAAATATTTATTGAGCATCTACTGTGCAAGGTACCCTGCTAGGGTAGTTATACAAGAGCTCTATTTCCCCCCCCTTTTTCCCCAGACCAGAAACAAATATTGTGTAATGAATAACTGGAAATAACATATTCACATTCTCATTGAAATCTTAACGGAATAATGGCTTCATCACTCAGGTTGTGGGTATTAAGTGATGATGAAATTGATAAATCACATTACAATTGGCCATTTGCTATATCTGAGAGAGTTTGTAAAAGTGGAATTAATTATTCTAGATCAAGCAGTCTGCTACTAATAAAGGCAATAACTCATGATTTCTGTGGGACGAGTCATCTGAGACACCACAGGTCATTTGGAAAGACAGATAGAACGAGGCTTACCACACTGTGAGAAGGAGCTCGGGGCTAGGAGTTCTCATGATGATTGGGGTATCTGAGGGGTTGGAAATGAAGGACCAACTGAAAATAGGGGATGACTTGGAGAGTCAGGAAACTGGGACTGCAAGAGGCTGTTTGACCACCAGTAAAGCATCTGATGACATTGGGTTGCATTATCTAGGCTTGAGAGCACCATGGACGTAATGACAACAAAAGCAAAGTATTTTGGTTTCCAAAAGTGTGCATGCTATGAAAAAGATTGAGAGACCTATAACAGACTCTGTTTTATTTGGAGCAGGGGTGTCAAACTATTTTCACCCAGGGCCACATCAGCCTCATGGTTGCCTTCAAAGGGCCGAATGTAATTTTAGGACTGTATAAATGTAACTACTCCTTAACAATTAAACAAGAGCTCAGCACTGCTGCTGGGTAGAAATAAGGTGGAAGGCCGCATTTGACCCACGGGCCTTGTGTTTGCCACCTTTGGCTTAGAGTGCCTTTTAAAGGTTATTCTTAGATCAGGGTTTCCTAACTTGGGCATTGTGGGAAATTTGGGCAAAATATTATTTATTGTTGGGGGCTATTCTGTGCATTTCTAGGATATTTAGCATCGTTTCTGGCCTCTATCCACTTGATGCTGTGACAATCAGAAAATGTCTGTAAACATTGCCGAATGGTGCCTGGGGACAAGATGGTATGCTAAATGGTTACTATCTTGTGTCAGGCACTCCTCTAAGCTCTTTATATGCGTTAAGTCATTAAATATTATAGCTACCATATAAAGTTGATTCTATTATCATTCCCATTTACAGATGAGGAACTAATACACAGAAAGGTTAAGTAACTTGCAGAGGTCACCCAATTATAATTTAAGCCCTGTAGTCTGGCTATAGCGCTCTACAATCTTAGCCATTTATTCATTTTTTTCTACATAATTGATTTGTGCCTCCTGGTGAACCATGCATTTTAACACCCAATGAAAAACTTCCAGATACTATAAAATTTGTTGTTCCTGTTGTTCCTATTGTTTCAAACAAAGGGAAGTTGCCTTGTTCCAGAGAATGGCGGATCTCTCCTTGGCCCCTTGGCAGTTTGAAATAGAATAAGCTCTGGACAAGTTCCTTTGCAATATCAAGCAGAGGAATATGTTTATACAAATGCCAGTGAACTGATGAAAGAGGCTCTCATGGGGCAAACCACTGGTAACGTGTCTACTTCTGTCCTTGTTCAGCTGTGCTGCATCTGAAGCCTTAGCGCCCAATGGCTTCCCCTCCTGGTCGTCACGCTCATGGCTGCTTGATCTAGTTTGCCTTCTTGCGCTTGCATTGGCCTTACGTTAGCCTCCTCTGAGAATGAGATTATTCTCCATTCCATTATGACTATTATTTGCTTAATGAACCAAATTCAGGAAGCAGAATAACTTAGAATGAAACCCTCCAAATCCTGAAAAACGTAGCAGCCTTAGAGAATTCACGGCCTTGGAAGAAGGTCACCAGTCACACAGACAAAGAACCATT
The DNA here is from genome assembly GCF_004126475.2 of Phyllostomus discolor. Lineage (NCBI taxonomy): Eukaryota > Metazoa > Chordata > Mammalia > Chiroptera > Phyllostomidae > Phyllostomus > Phyllostomus discolor. The sequence continues at coordinate 20,600,463 of NC_040909.2, read as the reverse complement.
CGCTAAGCAGGAAGAGGAGAGGACCTGGTCAGAATGGGCAATGGGACTCCACCAAAGTCCCGGCATGGTTCATGCTCTCAGTCACAGAAGTGCCCCTGGCAGAAAATGCCTAACAGAATTAAAAAACTAGAATAAATGACTCTCTTCCCTTTGGAAAACAACTTATTTGGGCTCAATCAATATTTAATTAATCTTTAAAAAATTTCAGGGACAAGTCTAAACTGCAATTTTGGAGGGAAAAAAATCACTACTTTCTTTTCAAAAGCCTTTTTCTAGTGCATCGTCTTTTATATAGTCTTGACCAGCAGAGGGCTTCCATACCTGACAAATGATAACCAAACAGAACAAAAGGGACTGTGAAAATTTCTTAATATTTTAACATCATTTTTCTTTTCCATGTGTTTTTTTCCTCCTGTTTTTATCACTCGTCATTTAAAGCTGAGTTTTTGCTAATTACAAAACATTTAATTTTTTTGCATATATTGTATAGGGTATAGGTGGGCTTCCTTTGTGTTAGGTAAGGTTAGGATTGTAGGAATGTTTTTTTCACGTATAAATTAGATAAAGGCTGTGCCGAGAGTGATTGATATTTTACAGGCATTTATAAATCAAAGAGAACCTGATCATTGCTAACCCTCATTAAGAGATATATCCTCTTTTTTTCTGCCTACATCACATGAAGCATTAGCTTTGGAATACTGTTAGTATTTGCCTCTGGCAACTGTTCTTCGATCTCCCTTTCCGTACCTGGCTGCCAGAGAGAACTTTTATCAGACTACAGCTTTCTGCTTCCCAATTTATATTTTCATCATTTACAACATTCAGAAAACTTCAGATTCCAAAAACACACTAAAGATTGTTCAGGGCTGGAGCACGGTGATTCTGAACATGCAAAGGGAGTAAATTCAGATGGAGTGCAAGTATGTTGATGTTCACGCATGCCCTTCCCGTGGGTTGGTGCCCACAACCTGGTGGAGTTGAAAGTGACCATCAGCCAGTCTGATGAATTCTTCAGTGCAAATGCAGAGATGTGTAGAGGGGCCAGCACAGCCAACTTCTCTCCTCCAGGCCTCCTGCACACCACCCTTGAAGTCCTCTTAAGGGAGTGCTCTCCCTGGGTGTTCTCCTTTAAGGCACATCCTTAATAGCAGGTACTTTGTACAGGTTCCTTAGTTATCATTGCAGAGGCGGGTGCTCATCTGTGCTGGTCTCACTTCTGAGCTGTTCGTAGTGACGGGAAATGTTGACAACTAAAGGTAATGTGAAGGTGAATCGCTTTGATTCTAAAGACAGAACTGAAACTAAATCCTGGATTTACAGAAACTGTGTCTTATGCAATGAATTACCTTTTTTTTATGTTGGTTCACAGTCACTTATAACCTTGCTCATCTCCAAGAAGGTTATAGGCTCTCATGGCATCAACATATATGTTCTTGTTTTTCCCACTTTTCTTTGTGCTGAATGTATCTTTGTCAGGTACTTTGCCAGTGTCTTTTGAATGCTCAGGAGAGTTTAAAAATAAATCCCAAAATGACAAATCCCGAAGTAGAATGGTCATGGCCAAGGGATTAAAAAATCAAAATATTTGAATCCAGAAATACTTTTTTGGAGTCATTTGGGGAAGGCAAATGACAATCATGGAGAAGGTGGTCAACTTTGTCTGCCAGATTAAGAGTGAAATACATGGGGCATAATTTAAAAAAACAGAGGGTTTGGAATCAGGAAGCTGGAGTTTTCTTTGGGAAGAGCATAGGCTCTGGGCCCGTTGGTTGGTTAGAATTTCGGCATCATCCCGAAGGTCACTGGATGGCTTTGGTTGAAGTTCCTTTACTTCTCTGTACCTCGGTTTTGTCACATGTGAAATACTGGAAAATTCAGTGACTGCCTCATTGGGTTGTAAGGGTTCATTGAAATAACACATGTGAAAGGCCTAGAAGGGTGCCTGCTATACAGTAAATCCTCAATGAATCCTTTTTGTTCCCCTGGAGGTTATCTGCTTCTGTCACTTTTATTGGAGTTGTTACCACAGCTGAGTCCCAGTTTCCTCATTCCCCTCTCCCAAATAATACCACCACCTTCTAATCTGGGAAGATTAAGGAAGATAATTATGAAAGAATTTGCAGGTGCAGAGCGTGGAAGAAAAGTAACGTGGTATTAGGATGGCATTTTTCGCTCATGTCTTTGTTTTATATTTGAATAGATAACACTGCATAATATTGGAAGACATTTAGGCCTGGCAAGCTTCTTTGCAGTAGAGGGGTTGGGAAACTTAGTCAGAAAGGTTAAAAATACAGCGGAAGTGACACCTAACTTTGTTATTTTAGATTGTCATTAAAATGTTTTCTTTAGCATTGACCTTGGGCATTTTTGATACTTAATTGCAGAGGCATTCCACTGCAGAACGTGGGGCCCTATCTGTGATTGAATTCGGGGAAGTCAGCAGGAGAGAGAGCAGGACAGTCAGACCATGTTAGGGTTGTCCAGGAGTTGAGACTGAAGCTGACAGAGGTGGGGAGTGTAGTACCTAATCGCTCAGGAGAAACAGTTTTAAAAAATGAAAGAGGGAGGTGTGTGTCAGTTTAAGACTTGGGGATTTCTATTCGTATTGCTTGTGCAATATCAGCAGGTGGCTCGCATTTCTAACCCACTCGCTCTCTCATTTCCTTAGTGATATTTTATGATTTCCACACCTCTGTGTGTGTTTTTCTTAGCACACTCCTTGGTCTGATTAAGTACAGGAATGTCAAGGGTCACTTTAGCATTATCTGTGTCTGACCTTGGTTTACACTCGCCTCTCGTCTCTCTGAAGTCACTAACAAGAAGCAGAACGGTGAAGATATTGGACAGATGTTTAACAGACCAGGGCTGGCCGAAGTCATGGCTAACTCACTTTAAAGAACAACAAAAACAAAATTCAGACTCAGCTATTACTTTTTCTTTTATTATAAATGATTACAACATTTCATAGATAATCTTAATGTAGTTTGGATAACCATTACATACATTAATTAATAACACCCTACACTCTCCAGCTATGTTGGCCTACGCTCTTCCCTGAATTCACTATACATTTTCATTCCTCCATAATTTGCTCATCCCAGGATGTTTTCTATCATGAAAGTCACAAACCAGCTGTCTAGATTCAAAAGGAAATCCATTGATGTGATTCTTTTGCTTTGTGTAGGGTTTTTTTTTTAGTAGAGTTGCACATACTTCAGAAGCAAATGATTTCACATACAGTTACAGATTTCTGTCTTAGCTTGAAAAATCAGAATATCTGGCAGCTGGCTTGTGATCATCTGTAGCAGTGGCCAGAGTTATGTGGTGGCTGTCACCTTTTACAGAGTACGAAGTCTCTAGTTGGTTACAGTTGCCACCACTCCCACTTGCTTTTCTTTCCCTTAGTCAGATCCAGTCTTATAAAATATCCATCTCATTCCTGTATGGTTTGGATTTATGCCCTTGAAGCAGAATCCAGATCATCTCTCAATACTTCCTAGGTTTGCTCAAACCTCTGTGTTGCCCTTAGCAAGTTGTTAGAATAGTGTTTGATTTCTTTGATTCGTAAGGAGTTAACTTTGTAAATTTGTCTCATCAATTCACATGGCCACCTTTTCAGGACAGAATCCAACCTCTTCCCATTTTATCTCTGATAGAACCAGTTTCTCCCACATACATGTGTCTTTCAGCATATTTTCCTGGATACAGAATGGAATGGTTGGATGTTAGTAGAGCCTATGAATGAGTTATTACCCTATCACTGGCCTTTATGAGCTCCTCTGCAGTCATGTAATTAAGAAGGCATTCAGTTTGCTTTATAGCACTATCAAAGTTTCCAAAATGAATAAAATAGCTTCATCATTAATAATTTGGATTCGTCATCTTTGACCCTAAGGCATCCTACACTAGAGACTGCAAATATTATTTTAAGCAGTTTAATGGATTACCGGGAGAATAACTAATGGATTAACAGGTCAAATAAATTAATGGGTAAATTGATGGGAACATGTGGTTGAATGACTTTCCAATTGTAATTGTAACTGTAAAAGGCAGACACCCTGAGGGGGGATTAAGCAGGAGCAACAAACGCTGTTATCATTAGAGTTTCCCCGGAAGTGAGCGTAACAGACAGGATGTTTTCTAATGAAACTGTAAAACAATTAGAATAGCCCTTTGGAGATTTGGTGGCTTTTTTGTTTGTTTGTTTGTTTGGTTGGTTGGTTGGTTGGTTTGGTTATTTTTTTCCCCCTAATGTATCCAAAGGAAAAAGCTGTGCTTGGAGTGCCAGCCAGTTAAAAGTATCACAATTATTATAAATAACCATCTATTCAAGGAGCATAGATGGACAGCGAAATAGGCAATTAAACATGTGCTCCATAAATATGCATAAATCCAATACCATCTGCCACCTTGTCCAATTTGACTAGTTGTCTTTATATACCTACCACATAAATCAGTTTAAAAGGGTTCCCCTGAAGCAGTGTTTCTGTAATGCCTGGGTAAAAGATTTCCATTCTTTGGCTAAGACTGTATTTCCCATGTCTCCCATGACAAAAATAACATCCTTTTCTTTTGGGGCTAGAGAATCCGTTAACTTTGCCATGTAATAAACCACCTTAGAACTTAATGGCTTCTAATAACAACCATTTATTTAGCTCTTGGTTCTGCTGCACAGTTCTTCTGGGCTGGGTTAGGCTTGGTTGGTTTTAGCTGGGCTGCCTCCTGGATCTATGGTCCACTGACAGGTCAGCTGGGAGCTGGCTAGTCCCCTAAGGCCTTGCCTGTATATCTACTGATTGGTTGGCTGTTGGCTAAGTGACGTATCTTTCATTCTCAGGCTAGCCTGGGTTTGTTCACAAGCAGCAAGAAAGGGCAAGCCCATTTTAAGTTCTGCTTCATGATTGCTATTGAAACATCGGCCAAAGCAAATCACATGGCTAAGCCCAGAGTCAGTGTGGAAGCAGATTACCCAATGACACGGATACAGGGAGGCAGGAACCAATGAAAGGCCATTGCACTGATGATTCAGGTTCATGTCAATTCATTCTTATTGCATGTGAATTACCTTGTATGTGCTAAACAAGTTTCTGGGTAACTTGAATATATTTGGACATCAAGTTTTTTTTCATTACATTTTAGAGAGAGAGGAAGGAGAGAGAGTGAGATAGCAAGCAAGAGAGAGGGAAATATCAATCTGAGAAAGAAACATCAATTGGTGTCCCTGAACAGGAATCAAACCTGTCACCTCTGGGTGTATAGGCTGACACTCTAACCAAGTGAACCACACTGATCAGAGCTGTTTTTTTTTTTTTTTTAAATAAGACTTTCCATAATCAATGAATTACCTGTTTAGCCATAGGAAGGGAAAAACTGATTCATAATTCTGATACAATATCCATTCTGAATAATTTACAAAAAAGTACAAATAAGTCTTTTGAAGTTGTATAAATCTACGTATATAAGTATTATATAAATGTAAAAAGATCTGTAACATTTTTACTCATGTTTATTTCCTTCTCATTCTCAATTTTGTGGTAAAAAGAACACCACAAAAGCGTCTTCCCTGTAGAGCTATTGTGAAGACTAAATTAACAGCTTACCATAATGCCCCACACATAGTAAGCACTTTCTAAATGTTATCTGTGAGGGGCAATATGGAACAGCAATGATGCCTGGTTCTGCTGTTATTACTACTGTTAAACTGTGGCAATAATGTCAGTTATAGCATCTTTGCAAGAAGTGAGATTTTGATCATACCAAAGCCACAAATCTATCTATTTAGACCAGCCATTGTCTTTCTGTAACATGCCTGTCTTTCAGGCATGAGACTCAATCTTGGCATAATTGTGCGTAAGTTTTCCCTGGCTCTCATTTATTTACGTGCCATTTCATTTCACCATACCAGAGCATAGATACTCATTATGTCTGTCTCGATACATCACATTTCCAACTAATTTTGTTTTAAGAAGAGAGAGAGAAAAAGTGGGTTGAATTTCAATTACCGTTTCCTCTCTAAGCCCTCTGCGTAATTCCCAATGACTGTGATGAGGCACGAAGTTCTGCTTCAGAGCTTTGGATAATAGGAGATGTGGAGAAGATGTTTCCTCAGAGAATGGTGTGTCCATTTAGAGCATTACAGTTTCATTGTTAAATATAGTGTTAGCTATGCATTTCCTTCCCAGCTAAACCTTGTATGTAGCCGAAGAGCTCTGTCTGCTACACAATGTTCAAAGCTTTCAGTAAAGGTTTTATTAGACCGGACGTTATCCACCATGACCTCACGAAAAAGGAAAAAATAAAACTATTACCCACAACAGGAGTCAGCAAACTTTTTCTGCAAAGGGCCAGATAGTAAATATTCTAGGGTTTTGTAGGCTATCAGGCTCTCTTGCAAGTCTGCTTCTGTAGCAAAAGGAGCCACAGACAATGGGTAAATGGGTGTAGCTACGTTCCAATAAAACTTTATCAAAACAACCGTGAACCAGATTTGACCTGTGGCCAAGGCTAACCCACCGTTGACTAAGAAGGAGTGCTAAATCTCTTGAGCAATCAACAGAGAGAAAAGAGCTTCTATTTTCTAAGAAAATTTTAGCTAGAGGTAGAGTTGTTTTTGGTGATAAGAACTAAAACTATCACCAATGTCCCTGCTTTCTTCCTGAGTGCGGTGTCCTTCATAAACATTTAAAATAACCCAACAAGAAGATGATTCAGTTTTCTTTATGGTTATTCCATTTGGGGAGGTCATATTTTGTGTGTGTTTTTTTGCATTTGGAGATGAGTATTGATCATGGTGTAATTAGCTGAATTGCACAGACCTGTATATTTACATTTTTACAAAGTATTGGACCGACATAGTTTTTGATTAAAATAAATTGTTGTTGAGTCATTTAAACACACACATGCACAGCATCTTTGCCAGCATCTGGCACCCATAAGAAGACATATTATTTTAGTACTCAGGGTAGAGAAGACTTCAAAGACAGTCCTTTGAGTTGGAAAAATAGAGCATTGTGTATAATGCTGTCTATATTTTTCTTTTGTCATGGAGCAATTCTGGTGCATAAACTTGTATTTCAGGCTGTTCAATCAAGACTGCTATTTCACCTCCTCTATCTCTAAGCCAGAATGGGTAGACTTCTCAGGAACGCTGAGACTTTCACGTCAACTGAATAACTTTCCACCGAATGCCTTGCTTACAGACATGCCGAGAACTGTCTTTGTGACTAACTGCTGGTTGCTCTCTTGAGGATGCTGATTGGATCTTCTTAAAAATCCCATGAGCTAAGCATTGATTAAACTAATTGATACATGAGGAAACTGAGGCTCAGAGCATCTGAGCAATTTGCCTAATTTCACGAAACTCATCCATCTAACCTGGGACTTGAACCCACACCTCTGATGCCAAGTGGATTTCTTTGGCTGCTGCTGTTTCTGTTGCACAGCTGTGATGTGACCCTCGGTATTGTGATTCAGCTCTGAGCTGGATACTCTGTTCCTCACCAGTTTCTTACCTTGGGCGCTACCAGTATCACTGTGTTAATGCTCCCCTACATGTGCTAATGCTTCTCCTACTTGGTAGTATGCAGCCCAGGATATCTTGGTATCATTTAAAAGATAGCAAACTCACAATTATTAACAACCACACCTAAAACAAAAACAAACTGAGCAAACAACTGGAACAGGAACAGAACCACAGAAACAGAGATCACATGGAGGGTTAGCTACAGGGGAATGGGAGGAGGAGAGAGGGGGAAAAGGTACAGAGAATACGTAGCATAGATGGAAGGTAGAAAATAGGGGGAGGGCAAGAATAGTATGGGAAATGTAGAAGCTAAAGAATTTATGACACATGGACATGAACTAAAGGGGGGGAATGTGGGTGGGAGAGGGTGTGCAGGGCAGAGGGGAATGAAGGGAGGAAAATGGGACAACTTTAACAGCACAATCTATAAAATATATTAAAAATGGCAACAACACTCTGAAACTAACAGATGAAATTGCATGAATAACATCACTGCTGACATCTATTAAAGGCAGATGAGGTGCTGGCTACCAGGCCAGGTGTCCTCATGCATGAGGTCATTGATTTTTCACAGCAAATCTCTGAGGGAGGCATAATTCCTATTCTGACTCAGTAGATGAGGAAACTGAAGTTAGAAGTTAGTCATTTAATCTTTAACTATTTATTTTTCCCTTTGGCTTATTGTTTGGACTTCAGCTTGCCATTATTTGCAAATCAATGTGAGAAGCCAAGTCTTGGACATACTTTGGATGATAATCATCATTAGTGTTTGAACTACATTTATAACTCTAATAATGGAGTTAGAATAACATTAGTGTTTTAAATCAGAAATATACCAATTCTAGTAATTTCTTATGCATCTAATATTGTAGAATATTTCTTGTAACTAATAGTTCTAGATAATTACAGCCTACTCTTTTAGTGCCAAAATTTAAATTAGAAAAAAAAGTTCTGTTCCAGAAAGCACTGTCACTAAGATAGATAGCACACATCTATCTAAGGAAGTATTTTTTTTAAAGATTTTATTTATCCATTTTTTAGAGAGGGAAGAAAGGGAGAAAGAAAGAGAGAGAGAAACGTCAATGTGTGGTTGCTGGGGGCCGTGGCCTGCAACCCAGGCATGTGCCCTGACTGGGAATCAAACCTGCCACACTTTGGTTCGCAGCCCGCGCTCAATCCACTGAGCTACGTCAGCCAGGGCACTCTAAGGAAGTATTGATGAAGGAGGTGACCAACAGATCAAAGCAGCGGCTTTAACATATGGAGAAGTAAGGATATTAATCTGACTTTTAATGAACTTTTAAAAAAATAGCATACCTCGGGCTTGGAATGATATGGCTATTTGGTGTACAAGATACATGATTTTACCCTATAAACCTTCTCTATCCAGAGGATCAAAAAATTAGGCAATTTCATGTCAAACATTGAAGTGTTTTCAATATCATGAAGAAATAGGAAATTCAGAAGGCCTGCCTTTGAAACGAAGCCACATGGATGGTAAGAGGTCAGCAGTAGCTATTTCAGCACTGGCTTCCACTTCTCCTCTTTGGTCCCTGCTGTACGGGCATCACAATATATAATGGAATGACCTGACCTGACTCGGCTTAGGCCTCTGAAGGAGTGGTAGAGAGACTCTCCTTATTTTATTCATCATCACTTCTACCACCCCTGTGAAATAATGGGGTTTTCTTCCAGTAAGACTGTGTATGGAGTCATTGTGCTCCTGATAGAGGCAAGTTAATCAATATATGCATAAACAAATGTATGAGATCCCTCAGTCTTAATATGGAAACACGTAAGAGGTTGCAAATGGGTATCAGTGGATGTTAAGAGTAAAGCTTTTTCTCCGCCACTGTTCCACTAAAAGGAACACTCTCTCTCAACCATCAATATGTTGAAGAGGAGGAAAGCTTTGGAGAGGCTTTCGAGAGAGCTAAAAGCTGTGTTTGCACTCTACTCTGCACTAACAGAATTCTTTGCAGTGATGGAAATGTTCCATAATGTTTGTTTAGCTTCTAGGGCTGAACTACCCAACAAGGGAGCCATAAGTTATATAAGACTATTGAATGGCCACTTAACATGTGGCTTGTGTGACAAAGGAAGTGACTTTTACATTTTACTTAATTTTAATTAATCAGTTGAATTTACATGAATTCCTGAAATGAATCAAGGATGCTTTTGTACTTCAGTCATACTGAATAGCATAAGGACTTTGGGTTAAAATCTGATGAATATCCATTGGGTTATTAAAGTTAAAACTTGACTTTTGTAGTGAGAGGTAACATAGGTTGATAATTCCAATTCTGTACACTTAATGTTTCTGAGTTAATGCTAGTTGTTATTATAATTATTAGTATTGTTATTACTATAATTAATATTTATTCAAGAAAAGTCTTTTGAGTACCTACTACACGCCAGGCACTGTTCTTGGTGTTGAGATGCAACAGAGAAGAAATCAGATAAAATTCCTGACTTCATGTAGCTTACATCCTGGTGAATTATTATTGAATTAAATTCTAATGAGCTGATTTAATGAAATGGAAATTTGCTCAAGCTACACAGAGATGTGCCAAAAGAATGTGAGTTTAATTTTTCTATCATTTGATTTTATGTCCCCCCACTCCATCCTATAGGACGGGAGAAAGGAGAGATTTAAAGACTTAATTTGGTTCTACCCAGCAATTTTTGTCTGATACCAATGCAATAATTGAAAATATTGAAGGGTTTGGGGGTGGGGGGGTAACTTAAACTGAGCTTCTTTAGGTAAAAATGCTGAGAGTCTTGTATGTTTGTCTTTTGTTCCTAAATTCTTTCACATGGATAAGTAGTAGCTGGGCTACTTCTGGGCAGTGTGAGGGGAGAGATGGGGGTTCTTGGTGATGCCCTCAGCACTCCTGTGCTGTTCTCTGGGCCCCGGCAGACCTCCGCTGCAGTGGTGTCTCCCATCTGCCTAGTCACTTCGTGCCCTGCTGGCACGTGTGGTCAGATGATACTTGCAGCTGGTGGCCTGGGCTCTCCCCCAGCATGGTCAGGGCCCAGCTGCTCTTTTCACTGACTTGACTCCACCTCTGCTTTCCCTGGTTCCACAACCTCCCTAGGATCACCTGTGACTCTGGCCCAGGTAGACCACCTTGCAGCTGTCTGCATAGGGCCACTTGGTCCTCCTTATTGTCACTCCTTCCTAGCTGATCCTTATCCCAAATCTTGGCTGATTTCTACCTCTCTTCTCAGAGTGTGTGAAAGTTTCAGACTCTCTTCTAAACCACTGAGGGGCTGGTTTAGGAAAGCTAAACTCCATGTCTCTTTCTGCCTGCACACCCTGAGCTCCGCCTCTGCAGCCTGGGTGCAGTCATTCTCCAGACGGGAATGGGACTGGGGTGGTCTGGGAGGCCATCTCTTTCAGAGTCCTGGGTCTGCTGGTTTCCTCCATCCTTGGCTTTGTTTTCTGTTTATGTAATACTTTCTCCTCTGGGCAGAAAAGAATGTAAGAGATGTCAGAGTACAAATGTTTGAACCCCCTCCCATTTATCCTCTTGCCTTGATTCTCTGGAGTTGTTGGTGTTTTTTGACCAGCTCCAACTTCTCCTTTGTCAGAGGCTCTCAATAATAGTTACACCATCCCCAGGGGGTTTTAGATAGGTGTTGAGGTGTTTTGTGGTTGGATACCATCATGACTGGGAGACTCTATGGATATTTGAGGAACATCCTTCAAAGCATTAGAATCCCATCCAGCAACCTATACATCCTGTGTCCACCTCACCTCCAGATGTCCTTTGAGAAGTTGGTATAGGCAGGAAGCCTACCTAAAATTATCCAAGCCTGCAGTATAATTCCTTCTTACACATCAACATGCATATATATTAAATACATATATTGACTCTTCCAAGAATGTAACAACTAAATCAGTGGAAGTAGAATCTCACTTTCTTTTGTTCATAAATTTGCACACATCACTGTCAATGGCACTCCCGGTCTTTCAGTTGCCAGTTAAGCACATGTGTGCTAGTCAGCATTTGTAGCCGCCGCATCTCTGATGATATCGTACATGGGTGTACATATCTGCCGCCCTCGTTATGTCTTCTCCTGGAATTGCACCTGAGCACTTCTGTAAGGAAATATGTATTGCATCATTATCGTTATTTTTGCTTATCCTTTATCCTACTGTTAGTGGCTATTGATTTTTTAAACCATGTTTGTAGATGGGTTGTATTTTCCATGAATTACATTTCAGGATATTTTACAAAAGGGGGAACTTTGGTTCTGTCCTAACTCTCTCCTATGACCTCAGCCTTGGCTAAATCATACCACCTGGAAGTTATCAGTTTATAAAATATGAGGAAGGGGGGAGGTCTTCACTTAAGTCTTAAAATAAGGTACTAAAGAACATGAGATATTCAAAACAATTACAAAAAAAGACATGTAAAAATAGGCAAGGCAATAAAAATAAACCAAGTAAAAAGCATATGCAATTTCCAATTAATTCCTATTTAGTTTTCATTTTTCATGATTCTCACTAATTCCTCTTTAGGCTGTGATGGAGCCGTTATGCCATTACTCTGTTAGTATCATTATAGATTAATAAAATCATTTGGGAAAGCAATTTGGCTATATAATCCAGAGTCATTACAATGTGCATTACTATTGATTTGGTAATTCTTTCTGAAAATTTAAGCTAAGTCGAGCAAAAGGGAAGAAATAAACCATACAAATGAAGGTGTTCACTGCAGTGTAAAAGGAACCTAAATAGCAAAGAACAGGAGGAAGTGTTAATAAATATAAAGTAATAACAACATGGAAGCAGAGCATAAAACAATTAGCATATAAGCTGTAGAAATATGTCAGTGACCATTTACTCATTTGTTCCTTTGTTCATTTCATGAATATTTATTTAGTACATACTGGTGAGATTCTGGGACTATTAGAAGGAAAAGGAAAAAATATATGTGTGGGAAGGGGCATGTTTTAAAATTCACATAACATCTTTAGCTCAGTAAAATGTAAACTTAGAAAGCAATAGCTTATACCCTGCTCCTGATACGAACTCGACTACTAACCTCTGAGTGTTCCTGAACAAGTCACCGCTCCCTTCTGAAGCTCAGTTTTCTCACCTGTGAAGGAGAGGGTTTGACTTACAGAATTCAGAGGGTCATCTCATTCACGGATTCTGCAAAAGCCTTAAATAAATACTGCTTCTTTCTCCATCGTATCGTAAACTGTCACACCCCGTTAATCGCCAATACCGCCAGTATGGAAGTGGTAAGGATTCTTTTCAACATAGTATCAGTTAATGTTTTTTCAATTCCGTAGTCTTTTACTTGTTTATATTCTAACTTAATATTTAACCGCACATTGTGTGTTGGAATAGATCACAGGAAGTTCCCTTCCTCACCATGAAATTTAATGGGGCAGTTAGATTGCATGCGAACGTCTCCCAGCCTTGGAAACAATGACTGGACTTGCGTTGTTTGCATCGCTGCCATGACATTTTGCTTGTGGTTATTTTTTGATGAGAATATTTCCCAACTGAACAATACTACATTTGGGTTAAAATAAGGAGATAGTTTATGTGACTTCTCAGCAAAACCTGAAGGGGAGAAGCAAAGAAGCAACAGAAGCACCGTTGGTGCAATAGCTTAGTTAATGGGTAATTTTACACAAAGCAATTTTACCTGACAAGTTTTCCTTACACCAAAAAGTATAGACAAGGATCATCATTCAAGAAATATATGTCAAGTGTTCTTTGGCCTGAATGTCTGGATTAGCAAAAGGTAAAGAATGGATGTTTGGCTGTTGGAAAAAGGGGAGATGTGGGTCTTTTGTCTCCAGAAATTTTGTTCGTGTTTTCCCGTTTTACGAGCCCTGCCTGTTCCAGAGCAGTTCCACATTTCTGTACTTCACACAGTAGCTACAACAGCTGTGTTAATTAAATAGATATGTCACAGCACTGAAGCCAGTGCCTGCTGCCGCGCTGGCAGCCAGGAGCCTCCACGCATGGCAGGCAGAATCCGGCTGCAGTCGCAGCCACACAGGAAAGACAGGGCCGGCTGCAAGGAGAAAAACGGTCAGCGGAGAACAGACACTTCGCGCTCATCTGTGTCCATATTAAATATACCATAAAATATTTATGGGATTAAATATGAGCACGCTTTTCTCCCCCGCCTTGGGATATTTGAATATAATTCTAAGAACCATGGGTAAGATCACCCAGAGTGGTGACAAGCGGGCTTTAAGTGCTAAACTATAAATTGTTTGATTGTGAACACTATGCGGTATTGTTCATTGACTCGGGAAATATTTACTGAATGTCTGTGTGTTCCTGCCCCGTGTCGAGCCTGGAAACACAGATGTGGATGAGATAGAACTTCAATATTGTACAGAACATGTTTAATCCTAATCAATATTTCTAGTGTGGTAAAAATGTTAAATATACGATGTGTGTATATAATCAATCATTCAATCACTAACCACATGCACGATTTCTATCTCTTCTACTTACTTCAAGAGAAAATCTTTATCATGAGGATTAAGATCCAAGATACAGAATATGAAAATTATTTTAGAATTATAAAATTAATCCCCATTGTGCAGTTAATTCTGGCCAGAGTTTTACTTTTCCAAAATTGGTCTTGGCTGTTGATGACTTTGGGATTAATGTCCAAATGGGTTTTGTGGTTTTAGTTAAAGAAATATTAATAGTAGTTAATGTTGTGTTGCTGAAATTTAATTTGTCTTCTCTGGATTCTGCTTGCCTAATGCTATTTTTTGTTCTAATTGATTCATAAAGATCATTAAACAAGAGAATAAAAACAATTTGTAGTTAATTTCTGGGAGATTGCAGCATGTGTGTTTTATGGTTCAAATAACAGATGTGATTTCGGAGAAGCTAAGCGGTACTGTAACTTCACTGGAAATCAGCCTGGTGATTCACAGGGCAGCCCTCCCCAGTCAGCTCCCAAGAGCTGTGCGGTGAACTCCTGCCCCGCGCCAGGCCAGCGGGAAAGCGAATCCCGCCAGCCTCACCCCTCTGTGGGCCCTCGCGTTTCAGCTCTGCTGAAGAACCCCGAAGGAGCCCATCAAAACCGCGTGGCTTAAGAACATTCACAATATTCAATTTTGGTCATCCTTCCACTTTCAGAAATCTGATACTCATTTACAAAACTACAGGTTTGAAAACGCAATGCCTCTCTCCCAAGAAAATGTGGGTTTAACAGCCCAGCTTGTAGTACTGTAACTGTTACTAGACTTCGGGAAGTTGCTTGACTCAGTCTTTGGGCTGGGAGTGGAACTACACATTCACAACACAAAATGCAGAAGAATTTACCAAGGCCGTGCTTTTCAACCTTTTTCATCTCGTAGCACACGTAAACTAATTGCTAAAATTCTGCAGATAGCAAAGAATACATATTTTTGCTGTTCTGACAAAAAATAGGTAAAATGTTGATTCATTCACACCGGATAGCTGTTGTTGTGGTGGCTGTTGTTATTTTTTTAATTTGATGATCGAAGGTCAGTGTCCCTGATTAAATAGTCAGGTTTTGCATGTTTTCAAAATTCTTGCGGCACAGTGGTTGAACATGGCAGTACTGAGGAAAAGAAACCTTGAGCAATTGGCTATTTCTGTGTGCCCCAACATGTATCTCCAAATCATCATCGGTCCCATTGGTCCCCCTCCACCTTTTTTTTTTTCTTGAAACATTTCAAGGTAAAGTCTCATCCCAACTAAAGCACACAGAAGGGTCAACGGGATGGAAGTCTAACCGGAAAGCCCTTTGGTGGCTGTGAAAAGGAGACAGAAAGGAAGGCCTTCAGAAGGAAAAATGATGCAGTGTGAAAAATGATGACCCCAGAGGGGCAGATGGAATCTTTATCTTAAATACACACTGCAAGGAGGTGAGAGAAAGGAGGAGAGGCTTCCTCTGATGTGAAACTGTTATGCTATTAACTTGCCTTGGGGTGACATAAGAAATATATTCCATTTTTTGAGGCAAGAGACATATCCCTCCTGAGGGAATGTACTGCACAGCGAAAGGCCAGGTTTGGAGAGAAAAATATATGTAGAGATTATTTGTGTGTAAATCCTGATGGAAAATGGAAAAGAATTTCCAAGCTCAACTCCACATATTTTTAAACGGGCAAGTTGAAAATAAGAAAATAGATTTGAGTTTTGTCTGCAGGGCCGATGTAAGGCCCCCTGTCTGTGCCTTCCTGCCCCTCACATACACAAACATCCCCAACACAAACATGCGTGTGCATGCACTTGCACACATATTCATAAACACATGGGCTCAAAACCCAAACAAAATGTAACAACAACCAAAAATATAGCCCTAGACTCCCCTCCTGTTAACATTAATTTTTAAAAAAATTTTGCTCCATTATTTTTAGTAAATATTAGAGAACTTGAGAAATTGTCTTTACTTTGGAAGGAACTTGGTTGAGATGCTAGATGTAGTAGTTGCATATGGAATCCTTAACTAAGGTGTTTTAAATATGATGCTCTTCTCCGGATTATTTGTTTCATAGCATCCCCCATGGTTACCATGTATCATCTGTGTGTTGCTGTTTTAACATCATGATTAATACAATTCTACTTGTTTACCATATGGGGTGATTGAATTTTTTAAATTAAATTTAATTTTATTATTATGTTTTCATTGTTCAAGTACAGTTGTCTCTATTCCCCGCCCCTCAACCCCAACACTCCTCCCTGCCCACCCAATCCCTGTCTCCCACCCTCCACCCTACCCACCTTTGGCTTTGTCCATGTGTTCTTTATATATGTTCCTTGATGACCCTTCCCTTATTTTCCCCCGTTATCCTTCTCTCCCCTCCCCTCTGGTTACTGTCAATTTGTTCTTTATTTCAATGTCTCTGGTTATATTTTGCTTGCTCGTTTGTTTTGTTGATTAGGTTCCAGTTATAGGTGAGATCATATGGTATTTGTCTTTCACTGCCTGGCTTATTTCTCTTAGCATAATGCCCTCCAGATCTATCCACACTGCTGCGAAGGGTAGGAGCTCAATGCCATTCTTTGAGCTAAGGAGGTGTGAGTAGGTGTGACCATAGAGGTCCTGAAATGGATCACTCTCTTCCAATCAAGGTAGAAGATGCATGTGTAAATTACAATAAATTAATAAATTATATATAATTTATTTTATAATTATAAAATATTTCAAATATATAAAAAAGAAGTTTAACATCACCCTCCTTTCTTCAGACTTAATAAACTTTAATTAAAAACACTAAAATTAAAAATTCTGTGTGTAGTTGAAGATTTGCCCAATCCTATTTCTTCCCTTTGCCTCTGTGGTAGGGGTGTCCAACCTGCAGCCCATGGGCCACGGGTGTCGCAGGATGGCTGTGAATGCAGCCCAACACAAAACCATAAATTTACTCCAAAAACATTGAGACTTTTTCTTTGTGATTATGTGTCTGCATGTATTGAATGAATGGCCCAAGAAAACTTCTTTTTCCGGTGTGGTCCAGATGCACCAAAAAGTTGGACACCTCTGCCATGGAGGGAGGTCATCAACCCTGAAGCTGGAGAGTGTCATTCTAGCACACATGTTCCTGTGTTTGAACTTCCATAATGTACACTTCTTCCTTAAACACTTGTGGTTTGGGTTCTTCTCTTTGGACATTGTACCTTAATACTACTACTTTATATTTTTCTTTTACAATTTTATTTTTTAAAATTTGAAATTTAATATCAAATTTGTATTTAATATCAACTTATTGATAGGTGTGATTTAATCCATAGTTTATCTGCCATACAATAGCGATCTATTATGAGCTTGCACTGCAGTTTTCCCATCCTCCTATGGATGGCCATTTATATTGCTCCCTTATTTTGATATAATTTTGCAGTGCATTTTCTTGTATCTATCTCTTGGACTCACGTTACTGCAGTGACAGTCAAACTATTTAAAAATCTGTGCAGCCAGACAGCAGGAGTGGATGCCAGCCATAAACATAGTCACAACTGTAATTAGGTGTGCCAGCTGAATAGCCCAGTGTCCTGGAATAATTCTCAGGGAAATGGTTAGAAGCAGGAATTGTCGTGTCATGGGGAAGCACTCAAGTACTCCATTAAGCTGCTTTTCATCCTTGTAGTACCATTTACTCCTACCACGACTATGTTAGGGTCCTCCCTTTTCTACATCCTCAATTATTGCTCCTGCAAAATATTTTAGCGTTTATATGCTAATGGCTTTGACATGTAATCTCTCCTTGATGTTTGAAACATATTTTTCTAATTATCAATGAGGTCAAACATCACTTCATGTTTTTACTAACCATGCAGATTGCCCCGTCTATGAATTATTTATTCCTATATATTGCCCTTTTTCTATTTAGGCTTTAGTTATTTTGTTATGTTGAATGTTAATTCTTTATGAATTACATGCAAAGCAGATATAGTTACCCAGTCCACATTTTGATTTTCAATTTTATGTCACTTATTGTCAGGCACGTTTGCCGCTTTGCGATAGTTGAATTTTTAATGTTTTTTTTTTAATCTTAAATCAACATCATAAATTTACTTATACAGCTAAAATATAACTTTTTGTTTTTATATTTTTTAACCCATCTTGAAGTCTTAATGTCCAATAGGGATCTGATGTGCTATTTTTTTTTACATTTCTTTTATATGCCAAGTTTAAATGCGTACATACATCTTTTCTATGTTCTGTATTCAGTTCTACTTCATCTATTTGTCTAGCTTCGTATCAGTACCACACTGTCTTAATTATTTTTTAATTTAATTTAATTTTAATTGTTGTTCAAGTACAGTTTCTGTCTTTTTTTTTTAAAGATTTTATTTATTTATTTTTAGAGAGGGAAGGGAGGGAGATAGAGAGAGAGAGAAACATCAATGTGCAGTTGCTGGGGGTCATGGCCTGCAACCCAGGCATGTACCCTGGCTGGGAATCGAACCTGCGACACTTTGGTTCGCAGCCCGCACTCAATCCACTGAGCTACGCCAGCCAGGGCCAGTTTCTGTCTTTTACTCCCATCCCAGCCCACCCCCAAGCCCTCCCCACTGCCTTAATTATTATTGCTCTGATATTACATCTTGCTCTTTGTTCAGTTGAGTCGAACCTCATTATTACACTTCCTTGAAGTTTTCTTACTGTTTCTTGGCCCTTTATTCTTCTCTATGAATTTCAATGAATTTGACAGGTACCCATGAAATCTCTGATAAGAGATTTTGGTTTGGAACATCACTGAATTATAGACTAATTTAAAATAAATGTACATCTTTAGACATTGAATCTCTTCGTCGGTATTCATCAGTGACATAACATATCTTTCCATTTACTTGAGAGTGTTTTCTTTTGGTGATTCAGCAATGTTTTCAAGTTTGCTTTCTAAAGGTCTTGGGCATTTTTGTTAGAAGGATTACTAAATACTTCATGGCTCATATTGCTATTGTACATAAGGTTATTTAAAACTTTTTTTTCTAGTTGGCAGTTTCTACAGTATAGGAATATAATATTCTGTATGTTAGTCTTATAACCAGCAGTTTTGCTGAATTATCTTCTCTCCAGTAGTCTCTTGGAAAATTTTCTTGAGTTTCTAAATTAACAGTTACGTTGTTATGGACTAAGTGTTTGCAGTCTCTCCAAATTCATGTGTGAAAACACTAACCCCCAATGTGATTACATTAGGAAGTGAGTAAGACCTTTCAAAGGCCATGAGGGTGAGTGGAGGGTCCTCATGAATGGCAAATAGTACCCCCCCAGGGAGCTCTGTTGCTTACTTTCTAATTTGATGATTATTTTTCTATCTTATTCATTTTCACTTGTTTTATTTCCTTTGAGTTTATTGTAGCATTTCCCCCTAAATTTCTGAGTTGAAAAACAATCTTATTGACTTGTTAGTGTTTGTTTCTATTTCTACTACATACACTTAAAGCTGTAAACTTGCCTCTGAATAGCCTGTGAATTATTATCTGTAGTATTTTCATTTTCACTCATATGACATTTCTAAGAATGATGCATTGTTTGGTTTATAAAATTTAACTGCATCTTAAGATGGTTCAACATGAGGATATTTTTTGTTCTCTTTTTTGTTATTTATTACTGGCGACATTGTACTTCTAATTTAATTGAAATGACTGATAAATTTATTAGACTATATAATCTTGATATATGGGTATTTGTGGGAACTTATTTCGCAGCCAATTCAGCATAAATTTTTTAGAACATTTTATGTACTCATCTGAAATGTAGATTTTCTAAGCATTGAACTGTATTTTACATGTATGCATTACATCTTTTTAACTGAGGTTTTAAAATTCTCCTATTCTCATGTTGTGTTAATAAAAGGCAAACAAGTTCTAAATTATTTTTATTTTACTCAATTGTTCATTTTATCATGGTATAGTGGTTTTTATCATTTACAGTAGTGAATATTCACAGTTAGTATTTTTAACTTCACAGTAGATTTTGTCCATCAGTATGGTTACCTAAACATTACTTTGGTTTTCATGAACCTTTTAATTCTAGAGATTTTACTTTCTTTTCAAACCTGCATATTCTCTTTTCTTTTTTTCCCTTTTTCCCTTTTATTGAGTTTATTGGGGTGACACTGGTTAATAAGTTAACTTGTTCTTTGAGAATGTTTTTCAATCTTCATTTTCAGCCTTTCCAGAATCATCAACATGCAATACTTACAGATGCTCATAGATGATTTTAGCTCATAGATGATTTTACTAATTCTCTCTCTCTGACTGTTCTCTATCAACTTTCTCTCACAGGGATTCATTTCCTTTTGATTTGTGAGTTTTGTTTTTTCTTTGTTGCCCTGTGCACTCTGGGGCCCTAGGAATTTGACACAAAAATGTTCTTAAATCCGTTCTGTTAACGTGGGATTTTATGCCTCTAAGTGTAAGTCCCATGCGCATGGGGCATAATTACGGCATTTGTATTTTTCACAGAAGATTTTTTCATTTGTCACCCCTGAGCCCCCTGACTGAAACTACCTTTCCCTTGCTGCTTTTAAAAGTGGGGTTTTCTTTGGGACCTGGGGTTGGATGGGGCAGGGGAGAGCAGCAGAGGGACAACTGTAACTCAACAATAATTTTTTTAAAACATAAATTCCAAAGTTGAAAAAAAATAGAGTTTTCATAGTATTCCTTTTGTGTTCTGGAGAGCCATGGAGGGTCTGGGCTTAAAGGGACCTTAGGCCACACGTCTGCTTCTTGCCTTTTATCCTAAGAAGTTACATCTATTTCATCTCCCTCGTGTTTCTGGAGAGGACCGACTACTCTAGCTCCACCTCTCTTCTTCAGCTCTGTCTCCTGTGGGATTTTATTTATACTTCTTAGAAACTCACCTAGTTTACACGTGTCTGCTTACACTTGTTTAAAGTTCTAATACTCTTTCAAAAAATCCAATGTTTTTCAGGTATTGTCATAACATTTCTAAAAACTTGAAATGCCCTACTCTTGAAAAGTAATATTAACACACGCATACTACATGCAGGGTATCCTGCTAGGAACTTTCACATATCTGATTTTATTATATTGTAGAGATCACCTGTGAAGTATTCTTCTTATCCTGCAAGTGGGAAAACTTGGATTCAAAGAGATCAAGCACCTTCTTCCTAACGCCAGAGCTCTAACTGCCCCAGGAAAAGTGGAATCTTTGTTAGTTGAACTCAAGCGAACAATTTACTTTTCTGCATGGACTCCAGCTCCTTTATATCTTCCTTTTCTGTTATTGATGAATAAACAGGCTCTATTACTATTCAGAATTATAGACTATATTAGAGATACAAGTTTTTATGTATTTGTTCAATGTTTGTCCCTTAATGTAAAATTAGAGATGTTGTCTTTCATGACTGGGTAACTTGTAGTATGCTGTCAGCCATGTTATAAAAACTTACCTTATATCATATGCATAAATGTTTCCAAAAGCCTTTTCTGCCCTATACATTTGTATAAAATGGATTTATTTATTCCCATGAGGCATTAGATTCTCCTAGTGTGCCTGCCAAGTTTTAGGAGAATACCTCATGTGACCTTTGTGACGGCATTGAAGGCAACTTCTCCTTGCTTATAGCCCCCATCCAATGGACGTTGGGCTATGAGGCAGATCCTATTAAGGAATCGAAGCCTACAGATGGGTACTTCTGTACCTGTCTGCTTAAAGTCAGTAGTTCAGGGCATCAAATTGTCAGACACAGGCCGGTAAGAAACATGGGTGTTTCTCCGACTAGTTTGCAAACTAAGGACCAACAAGAGAATGGCAAAATGAGGATGCTAATAGCCCAGGACACTTCTGGTTGTATTGATTAGCAACCCAACTTACTTGCTTAAGCACAGAGGACTCTGTTGGCTCCTGCAGTTAATCTCTCTAAGAGATAGATAGGTCTTTAGTCATGGCCGTTTGCCTGTCTCTCACTCCATCTCTTACCTCTCTCATGTGAATTTTGGTTTTAGGAACATTCTCTCCACGTGTAGCAAAGACGCCCTTACACAGTTCCAGAATTATGTCTTTTTTTGTCATTGAATTTATTGGGGTGACATTGGTTCACAAAATCATACAGGTTTCAGGTATACAACTCAACAAAAACATCATCAGCACACTGCATCATTCTTTCTAGCCTTCGATGCGAGAAATAGAGAGGGGGGAGACAGGGAGTCAGACCTGTTTTTCTCCACCAAACAACCACATTAATCCAAGACAATATTTTGACTAGCTCTGCTTGAATCTTGAACTCACTCCTGAGATCTGTAACTAGGGGGAAGGGGTCACACAACCAGTGCAGTGGCAAGGGAGATCAGACTTCAAACACTGGAATGACAGACAGACAATTTACACAAGGGGAAAAAAAAAGGTGTTATATTTCCAGAAGAGAGACAGGATGCTGAGAAGTCAAAACAACAGATGTCAACTACAGAATTTCTACTTTCACATGAGTGCAATGATTTAGGGGTTCTGGTAGTTTCAAAAATTTTAGGTAATGGTGCTTTACTTATTTCTAGAATATGAGTTTTAGACTGGCCCCATCTAACCTCAATGACAAGTAATACAGGTATTTCAGGGGGAGAAAAGAAAGTGCAGGTGCAGTAATACCACGGGCACTCTCCAGACACCTCTGTGTACTCAATTAGTTATGGACCACTCCTAGTTTGGTTCATTTCCCTTAAAGAAAGAGACCCTCTTTTTGTGTGTGTGGTTTCTTTGATCTGGTTTCAGAGTCTTTCCCCCCATGGAAATCTTCGGTACTCCCTTGACCTACAAGTCTGATTTTTAAAAATCAAATCACCCCTAGCTTTAAAACAATTCTTTGTTTTTGATTTTTAACTGGTGAGTGTAATTTATTCTAGTCGCCAGGATTTCATTAAAACTAAAAATGTCTGCTCCATGAAAGGCAGTGTCGGGAGACTGAGAAGGCAAGCAAGCGTCAGGCTGGGAGAATATACTTGCAAAAGTCATATCTGATAAAGGACCGATATTCGAAATATATAAAGAGCACTTAAAATCCAATAATAAGAGAATAAACAACTCAATAAAAAATGGCTAAAGATTTTAGCAGGCACCTTTCCAAAGAAGATATATATGGCAGCAAATAAGCATATTAAAAAAAGCTATACGTTCTGTGTCATTAGGAAGTGCACGTAAAAACAGTAGTGAGAGGCCGCTCGCTGTGCAGAATGGCCGAATCCGGAACACTGACAGCACCGAGTCCTGGCAAGGACGTGGAGCAACAGGATTCTCATTTATTGCTGGTGGAAATGTGAAAATGGTACAGCCACTTTGAAAGAGTTTGGCAGTTTTTTTTTTACAAAACTAACTATATTCTTACCCCATGATCCGGCAATTGTACTCCTTGTTATCCACCCAAAAGTGGTGAAAACTTAGGTTCATTTGGAAACCTGCATATTTATGTTTATAGCAGCTTTATTCATGATTGCCCAAACCTGGAGACTCCCAAAATGCCTTTCAGAAGGTGAATGGGTACGTTGTTGAGCATTCAGACAATGGGACAGTATTCAGCACTGAAAAAGTGAGTGATTGAGCGTAAGACAGGAAATAACCTTACATGCATGCCACTAAGAAGCCATCTGGAAGTGCTACTTATGTACAAACTGTATGGCATTTATGGAAAATGTCATGTAACTATGGAGACATAAAAATATCAGTGGTCAGTGGTGGGGGTGGGGCAGGGATGAATAGGAGGAGCACTGAGGATTTTTAGGGGAGTGAAAATACTCTGTATGATATTGTAATGATGAATACATGTAATTATATATTTATCCAAATGCATAGAATGCACAACACTAAGAGTGAACCCTAAGGTAAACTGTAGACTTGGAGTGATTACGAAGCCTCAGTGTTGGTTCGGCAATGGGGAAGGCCGTGCGAGTGCAGGGGCAGAAGGTATATGGAACATTGCTGTAGGTTTTTCTCAATTTTTCTATGATCTAAGACTTCTCAAAAATGTCTTTTAAAAAATCATGAGACTGAAATAATCGTAAGGAAGGATTTATTACTTCTGATTTAATGAAGGCTTGTTTGAAAGGCCTTATATTGAATCAGCCAAAAAGTTTGGTTAGTGTTTTCCATATAGTGGCTCTAGAGTGCTTAGTTGTCTTTCACTTCATTGAAACAATTTTGTTAGATTGTATTGCGACACCTGTCATGTCAACATGCATTAAAAAACTTATCAAAATTGGCGAATTTTTGTGCAGCCATTTTAATATCGAAGGATGAAGAATGTGCAACATTTTCATCATGGTATGCTTTATTCAAGAAAAATGAAAATGCTAGTCCTGGCTGGCGTAGCTCAGTGGATTGAGTGCAGGCTGCGAACCAAAGTGTTGCAGGTTCGATTCCCAGTCAGGGTACATGCCTGGGTTGCAGGCCATGACCCCCAGCAACCACACATTGATGTTTCTCTCTCTCTCTCTCTCTCTCTCTCCCTCCCTTCCCTCTCTAAAAAGAAATAAATAAAATCTTTAAAAAATTTTAAAAAAAATTTTAAAAAGAAAGATGAAAATGCAACTGAAATGCAAGAAAAAATTTGTGCAGTGCATGAAGAAGGTGCTGTGACTGATTGAATGTGTCAAAAGTGATTTGTGAAGTTTCTTGGTACTATTGACATTTTGGCCAAATCACTCTTTGCTGTGGGGCTGTCTTATGCTTTGGAGGGAATTTACAGCACCCTGGCCTCTACCCACTAGAAGCCAATAGCGGGAGATAGCTGACACACTCAAAATATCCAAATCAATAAAGTTATTGGTGAAAATGAAAAATGTGTCTTTTATTTTACGGGAAAAACTAAATGGACTTTTTGGCCAACCCAGTGCAGTAATCTCAGGCAATGAGGTAAAAAAAAGAATACGTTTTGAACATGAATTTTTATTCCTCTCTATTCCTCTCGTTGAGACCATTCTGACTCCAGAGGCAGGCATTACACCTTGTAGTTCTGAGTTTTGCTGTTTGAAGCACTTGTTTGAGTTATAAATTTACTAAATAATCAGAACTTCTTTCCAACAATGCCAAATGTTTTTACGTGCTAGAACTCCTCCGGTGGAAGGGGAAGGTCAGTGATTTGATGTCCTCCATGTAATGCCCAGCCATAATCCATAGTGTTTGTGTATTCTTACTTTTCACGTCTTCTGAATAAGAATCAGTATGGCTATTGCAAGGAATCCTGAAGGGAACTGTGGCTTTCAAACCCAGAATTTCATTTATACTTGAAACTTTTAGCATCTGCCAAGCTCAAAAGATATACCGTACACGCAATGATGCATAAGAAGCTAGCAATAACGTGAGAGGACTGGGACCTGAATCTCGTCACGGCTCCAAGTAGGGAGGCAAAGGAGATTGTGGCATTTGCCCCTGATCTTACCCAGGTTGGTGGGAGGCACTGAGGGTCAATGAATGAGTAAAGGATGCACTTCTACATGTGGGACTCAATGTTAGTTTCCAACACCTCACTGGCATTTTTCTGAAAGCAGTTCAGGCACATGGTAGAAAACAAAAATCAGGGGGCAGGGAGACTTTGAAAAGTTTCCGTGAGTGCTGGCTGTAAGCCTCAAGTGCCCACTGCCCCAAAAAATATTCTCAAAAGGCACATTTTCTCTTTGGTTTAGGACTAAAAAATGCTTGATTTTTTTTCTGGTTTTAATATGTGAAGCTGTGAGATGTCTGTAATCCGTGTTGTGTCGTTGAGGTAGAGAGTAGTCTGACTTGGGGTCAGATGATCATAGCCTGAGTCCACACCCTGCTTCACAGCCAGGGGTTACTTCAGGCTCATTATAGAACCTGAACCATTGTACCGTGCTGACCATTTCTACGAGTAACCCACCAGGTTTTCATGAGTTTGTTAAAAAAATATATGTAAGACCTTCACACAGCTTTAGGCCTATAAAGTGTTCTATATTCTCATTTTAGTTGAATCTTGAAACCTCATACATAGAAAGCTGTATCTGTAGCCCTTACAATAGTAAATTATGCACAGATACCTCGCTGCACAGGCCAAAATATGGCCCATAAAAGTGTTTCATTTGACTAATACAGAGGTGTTTTTTAAAAGATCTTATTAATTTATTTCTATTTTGGGGGGAGAAAGAGAGGGAGAGAAACATCAATGTGTGGTTGCCTCTCACATGCCACCCATTGGGGACCCAGCCCGAAACCCAGGCATGTGCCCTGAGTGGGAATTGAACCGGTGACCCTTTGGTTTGCAGCCTCGTGCTCAATCCACTGAGCCACACCAGCCAGGGCCAGGGTTTTTGTAAGAAGTATGAATTTGAATGCTTTTGGTTGGGCTATGCGCACCTTAGCCATTTTGTTACTTTTGTGTAGAAGCCCACCTTGTATCCCTCTGACCCTACCCATTCCTCCTACCGGCA
Source organism: Phyllostomus discolor (assembly GCF_004126475.2). NCBI lineage: Eukaryota > Metazoa > Chordata > Mammalia > Chiroptera > Phyllostomidae > Phyllostomus > Phyllostomus discolor. Next base: position 20,574,070 of record NC_040909.2, on the reverse strand, counting down.
GATCCTCTCTCCCCTGCTTGCAGCACCCTCAATTCGTTTTGCCTGCTTTGCTTCAGGAGCTTGATCTCTCAAGTCCTAGCTGTCTCAGCAGCTCTGAACTCTGGTTTGATCTTGTGAGAATGCTGAAAGCTCTCCTCAGGCTGTGTCTCTGCCTTCTCATCTTCTCAGCTCATCGGGGGCACTACTTAATTTTTGAATATGTTGAATGGAAACTAGGTATTGAGTAATGGGCTGGCCTCAGTGAGGTTCCTTCTTGGTCCCTCAGGTCCTGGCTGCCTTGGTACTTCTCTGATGCCTTGGAACAGAATGATGATGATGGCCATCCTCTTTCTGATTTTATCCAGCTTTTGGAGACCTTGTCTGCAAAAAGTTTGGCTTGCTGTAGGCACACCATTTCCAGAAGCCAGGTTTTTTATCTCTTTAACCCTGACTAGTACTTTAATTAGCAGCCTGTCCCTCTAAGCATGTGATACAGCTACTCTCAATGTAATGTAGTCAATGGTAAACAGTTGGACATGTGAATAATGCCCTTCCTCCTTTTTATGCTTTCTAATGCTTATTTATCAATTCCAGGTTTCCATTATGTGGAACTTTCACTAGGAAAAGATAATGTTAAAGTCAAATCCTAATCGTAGCTAGTAGTATCCTCTTCACTGGTTTTTCTCAAGATCTGATATTCCTGATAATCTTGAGTTTGCTTCAGAGTTAAAAGCAATATACATAAAATGAAATCTACTTGCCTCTCTACCACCCAAACAATGTGACCTGTTAAGAAGTTCCTACTAATAGGGATCAGGAAATCAGATGTAGGCTTTGCCACAATCTGGTGTCCTTGGGCCACTACATTACCTCCAGGTATATTTGGCTAACTATAAAATAATACCTCTAAAACTTTATAACTAAGAAGAGAAAGACTATTGGTGAGGGAGAGAAAAACTGGCAAAAGTTACTTATCTCCTTGGGTCCATAATTTTGTGACTGAGTTAGTAGAGCAGTTTTCTCTTTTAAAATAATTATAATTTTTTTCACATTAAAAATACTACAAAATTTTACCACATCCACAATCCTTTTTAAGATAATCGTGACCTTAAGTCTCTCTTCTCTTTCCTACAATCATCCTTGCAAATAAAAATGGGTAATTGTCATCAGTATAAAAATTCAAATATTGTGGCTCTTGTAAGCAGTTCCATCTAACTTCAGGGACTTATTTTAAAATCTCTAGTTTCGGGTCATAACCTTAGGAATAGGGGTCTCTTGACTGGCAGCAGGGAAGTCCCCATTTATGCTTTCTGCGGGTTCACTCCTGAATACCCTAGAACGCTTAGGCATTCCACAGTGCGAGTCTCCAAGGGCTCGCCAGCCCCACCACCCTTGACCTTTCTTCACCAGGTCTCTATTGCCATTTTCTGGGATTGTGAGTTGGGATAAGTCTAATTCCAGAGGCTTAGAAGGGGTTTGGGGAGTAGGCTCATTTGCCTCGTTCTGTCTGGTAAAGGTCAGAGTGGAATGACTGTGGTGTCAGGGGTAGGGGAAGCCGTGGAAGGGAGACCAGCAGGAAGGAAGGGATAATTTAACTGAACCCAATGTGAACCTTGAAGCAGTTCAGTTCAGGGACAGCACTGACGTCAAAGCTGTTTCTTATTTTATGAAAGCCAGGCTGTCTGACTCTAGTCGCCCCTCGTACCTTCTGCCAGTCCAAAGTGCTGGGTCGCGACCCTCTGGCGCGTTGTTTTTTATAACCGTAATTCAGGTAAAGCTTTTCTTAGGCTTACTTAGTCCTTTCTTTCTCTTGTAATATAGGGTTCCCACACTGAGGGCCAAAGGACAGAGGCATAAAGAAAATGTTAAGGATCACATCTGATAAAGTTTACTTCCTTACTGCATCAGACTCCACATCTTGAATAACAGACTCCCCTTCAGTGAGTCCATGCCTGCCCCAAACTGAACTGAAACATTCCTTCCCCTGCCTTGTTTAAACTAACGCAATAAGAATTTTTAAGTTAATTAAATCAGATTTGAAAGCATTGCCATGACAGTCAATTTTATAGCTGTGCATGCACAAGATTAAAAAAAATTGCTTGCATAATTGTAATACACAATGAACCTGATGTGCGTGTCAGACTTACAGAATGTGCTCTTGTACTTTGAATACCAACTTTTAATTATATAACATAATATTTCCACTGTTGTAAAGCCTGTGTCCACCATGATGTTTGATACCTTTGTTTTAGGAGCAACGAATTCTTACAGGGATTCAGGTTCCACTAACATTGGGGAATCTTCCCTCTGGTTGCACTGAGGTGGGTGTTTTCAATTAACCCTCAGAGTGTCTCTGTGAGGGAAATGTATCACGTTGTGTTTTTCTAGAAGAGTGTAATGATGCTAAGGGAGGTTTTGGGATTTGCCCAGAGTCATGATTCTTCCGGGTCCTACACCTATGACACCTCTCTCGAGCCTTCCCCAGTCTTCCTCGGGTCAGAATTAAATCATTCCTTCCCTTCAACACACAAAATGCTGCCTGCGGCTGTGCTCGATATTTACACAATTCCGCCTTGTGTTATTGTCCGCCCAACCATATCTGTCTCTCCAGACTTCTCCTCTTCACCATGTGTGGGCGTCAGGAGCAAGGCTTTGTGCCCTTTTCGTGTCTTTCCCAATGCTCAGCCTGCGTCACATCTGCTTAAAATGTGACTGTTCGTGTCTCTTCAGTTGAATCAAGTTTAATGAATATGTATTCAATTACCTTTCATTGATTTCCTCGTTCAACAGTTATCTGTTGAGTGCGTATAACGTACCTGGCTAGGTATAAGGAATATAGAAGTAAATGAACCAGTCAGAAAGCTCTGCCTTCATGGAACTTACATTCTAGTGGAGAGAAATAAGCAATAGCAAACAGGTGAATTATGTAGCATCAGATGGTGATAATGCTATGGAGACAAAAATGGCAAGGGGAAAGTTGAAGAGAGATTGATTGCACTTTTGAAGAAAGTGGGACCTCTCTGGGAAGGTAACATTTAAGCAAAATTTGAAGAAGGTGAGGGAGTGAGCTGTGTATATAAACCATTGACATTTATTTCTATTAGTATGAATTTAGGACATTTTTAAGAGTAAAGCCACACATTGGGGGATCTCTCCTTATTTTACCTACATTTTGTTACTAGTAGACTAGAAAGGACCTCAGGAATTACCTTGGGCTTCCTCCAGCTTTCTCCATTTTGTAGGTAAGGAACCTGAGGCTCCAAGAGGTCAAGTGCACAATTTTTTTTTTACTTCACCTTAGACTGACCAATGAACTGTTAGCAGCTCGCTGAAAATCTGGTTTGGGCATTAAGATCCGGGTTATGCTTCCATCCATCCATTCATTCACTTACTCAGAAAGCTCTTATCTTGCACCTATTCTAGAAATTAGTGCCTCAAGTATGAAAACAATGTCAAAGCAACAGGTGTGTCCTTGCTAGACTTCATAATCTATGCAGAAGACCAGCCTCACACCTAGGATTCAAGTCTATAAGGCAAAATATAAGCCACAGTATGAATTCAAATCATGAAAATAATCACTAAGGCATGGAGTTGGTTAGAGCATCGATTCTTTTTTTAATATATTTTAGTGATTATCCTACTACAGTTGCCCCATTTTCCCCCCTTCACTCCCCTCCACCCTGCACCCTCGGTCCCACCCACATTCCCCCTCTTTAGTTCATGTCCATGGGTCATACATATAAGTTCTTTGGCTTCCACATTTCCTATACTATTCTTACCCTCCCCCTGTCTATTTTCCATCTACTATCTATGCTACTTATTCTCTGTACTTTTCCCCCTCTCTGCCCCTCCCACTCCCCTGTTGCTAACCCTCCATGTGCTCTCCATTTCAGTGTTTCTGTTCCTGATCCAGTACCTAGAGAGAAGCTGGGTCATTCCAAAATAAGAACACAGGAGGTTACAAGGCAAGCAAGGCAGGGAAGACTGATGTCTGAACTGGAAATCCCACACTGAGAAACAGTAACAAACAGTTCCAACATGGTGTACAAATTTAATGTCAGCGGAGAAAATAACAATTAAGCTTTGGTTAGTTTCCAGCTTGGCCAGAGTAAATGTGCGTGTCTCTGTGCTTCTGGATTACGTTGGTGGAGCTAACCTCTGCACAGGAGATTGAAGGCACTTCAAGAGTGTCTCGATGCATGTGTTTAATATTCTGAGCTGAGATTAATTCTAAAATATTATCTAAATGTAGGAAGTCCACTTTGATTTCTTAAAGCAGTTTGTTTCTCATTGATAAGAAAGTGGTTCACAACTCTGACAAGCTGAATCACCTGGGAAATATTTAAAAAGCTGCCTTGATCCCACACCCAGATGTTTTGATTCAGAAGGTCTTGAGTAGGGTAACAAAATGAGTATTTTTAACAAGCTCCACATGAATTCAGATAATTAGACTGGCTCAGAAACGCCCTGGAATGGAAGGCTTCTCCTTGCCCAGGACTGTTAGCTGCTCACATCTACACATTGGAAACTTGAATGATACACTGATTTCAATTTTAACTGTCTTCTTACACACGAGAAGCCTGGAAAGGAAAATGCCCTGTATTAGTGCTTCTGCGGGTTGGCATATTTTGACTTTCTAATGAGTGAGCCTTTAAATGTTGTTTGAGGTGATTTAGAGTTCTTTCTCTTTAGGTAGGAGGAAAAATGAGACACTATCTTATTTCCAGAGAAAAAGTAATCTACGCAAACAATGATGTACAAAGTCTGTGGTCATAAAATGGAATCATTTGATTATTTTAGGCTTTATTGGACATAAGCAATATGATAGGTACACCTGAAAAGTGAGAATAATAAGGTTGAGTCAACAGATCAAATAAGATTGATTGTAAAGTATCTAGTGCAGTTTCTGGTATAGTTAGGATTTATAAATAACAATGATAGCTGGTATTACTTGTTTAAGAGTCTCTTTCACGTCTTCCTCAGGTTGAGAGCTGATTGACCAGATGTGTTAAATGACTGGTGTACATGAAGGAAGGATGGATGGGTGTGTGAGGGTCTCAGCCCACCGTTTCATCTAGCAGAGACTTTCACTAGTGCAGACCTGCTGAGCTCTGCTTAAGGCCTCGTCCCCTGGAATTGACATCATCTTAGGCAGCACATTTTAAACAGGATTTCCTTGAGGAAATAGCCAACTGGTTACATTAGATCTGGAGTGAAGTTACAGTTTAAGAAAAACTTTGACATGAAGACCAGAGTTTAATTTTGCTTAAGAATTTCAGATCCTTAGGTCAATGTTGGAATCACTTCAGTCTCCCTGAAACAGCCCAGATAAAAGATGCATTTGATTCTACGTGTTTTCTGTGACCTGCTTGGCACATGCCTAGGCCACGTGTGCTCTCGTCAGGTCTCCAGAACCCGCTTTTGGCTTCACTGAATTCCTGCTGCACTACTGTCCTAATGTCTTCTATTTCCCCATGATTCCCGATCCTCTCCTCTTCTGATGTTGTGATTAACGTTTCTGTTTTTATCATCATCCCGCCACAAAGACCTTCATGCTTGGTCCCCCTTCCTGGTCCTCTTTGATCAGAGGATTTGGGCTCCTAACCACAATTTGCCCTCCACTCATTAACAATATCACAGTGAGCCATTCTGTGTAAAGAAACACTTATCCAGTTCTAGGCTGGGGATAATCAAGCACAATGCAACCTACAGCCTAGAGAGAGCCTTGCTACATGAAGAAGAAAGGGCTGGAGAAAAGAAAGGCCACATGCTGTCAAACAACTTTCTCTCACTCGGGACTTCAAGATTCAGGTGGGAAAAGTAACTGAACTAGTTAGTTCCTTCTCTCTGCCGACAGAGCCTGTCTGTGTCACGCAGGGTTGTTTCCACTGTAGGTGGCAAGAACACCACGAAAACTGGCTTGTGCATAAAGGGGGATGTTTTGACTTATTGTGAACAGTCTAGGGTAGCAGTAGATTCAGGAATGGTTACTTCAGGCACTCAGGTGATATTAGCAGAACGCTGTCACACTTTGTCTCTCTTGGCCCTGGGTTGACTCCAGTCTCAGGCAGGCTCTCTGCTCCTGTGACAAGGTGGCAGCCAGCAATTGCAGGCTTGTATTTTATCCCCCTATCAACACATGCCGAAACAGAGCCCTTTTCCTGATTGTTGTGTAGCTCAGGTCTTTGTATGGCATATTTTCCCCCAAATGGCCTCTGATTCCACATACCCTTTTGCAATATAACACTGTCTCTCCTTCCATCAAGAGGCGGGGTCTATTTCCCCACTCCTGGAGGCAGGGCTGGTCTTTTTGCTTGTTTGGACCAGTAGAATGTGCCAGAGTTGTGCTCTGCCAGTTCTGGCACCATTCAAGATTCTTAGAAGCTTCTGCTTTCATTCTTCTTCTCCTCCCTTGAACCTTCATGTAAGGAAATTAAGTCTATCCATGTTGCAAGGGAAGCTTCCTGGAGGGAGAGGACCTGGAAAAGGAGAGAATGTGAACAGAATGGTCTCAGGGAAGAGAACTTAGTTTCCCCAGCTGATGGCCAGCACTAAGGCCCCAGGTATGCGAGGGTGTCTATTTTTGACTTTCCAGTTGAGCCAGATGCCAAGATGCAGATAAATGAGTAAGCCTCTTCAATGTCACACAGAGTGGAAATGATCTGACCCCACTCAGTTCTATGCAAACTTCTGACCCACAGATTTGTGAGCAACAAAATAGTTACTCTTATTAGTCACTAAGTTGTGGCATAGTTTGTTATCTAGTAATAGAAGACTGGAATATTCTTTTTATTTTATTTTTTAATATTAATTTATTTAATCCTTAGAACAACCCTATTTTCTAAAGACTTTATTTATTTATTTTTAGAGAGAGGAAGGGAGAGAGAAAGAGAAGGAGAGAAACATCAATGTGTGGTTGCCTCTCACATGCCCTTTACTGGGGACCTGGCCTGCCAACCAGGCATGTGCCCTGACTGGGCATCGAACCAGCGACCCTTCGGTTCATAGGCTCACAGTCAATCCACTGAGCCACACCAGCCAGCGCTCTTTTTATTTTTTTATTGAGCTATAATTAACGTACAAAATGATTAGTTTCAGCTGTGTAATATAATGACTCGATGTTTGTATATACTAGGAAACGACCACCACAATAAGACTAGTTGCCATCTATCACCATGCAGAGCTATACTATTTTTCTTGTGATGAGTACTTTTAAGGCATACTCTTTTAGCAAATTTTAAATATGCAGTACAGTATTATTGCCTATAGTCACCATGTGGTTTGTAACATCCACAAACCACAGAAATTTTATTTTTCAATGGCAGTTGGCTTATAATATTTCTTGGTTTTGGGTGCACACATGACTCATTTGTTTCATAGTTGGAATTTTGCCCCTGTATACTCCCCTCGCCCATTCATCTCCCTGCCTGTCTGTCCTCTAGCAGCCGCCAATTTTCCTCCTGTGTCTCAGTGGAACTTTTTTTGTTGGTTTGTTTTGGTTGGATTTGTCTGCTTTCATTTTTATTTCATGTATAAATGAAAGCATATGTTATTTTTCTTTCTCTGCCTGACTTATTTCACTTAGCTTAATACTCTCAAGGTCCATTTTGTGTTCTTGCAAATAGGAAGATTCTATTCTTTTTTATGGCTGAGTAATATGGCATTGTGTATGGATATACCATTTCTTATCCATTCATTCATAGATAGGCACTTCAGTTGTTTCCAGATAATGGTTATACTGTAAATAATTCTGCAGTGAACATGGGGGTGCATATATATTTATAAGTCAGTGTTCTTATTCATTGTGGATAAATATTGGCTTGGCCGAAAAGTTGGTTTAGTTTTTTTCCTGTACGATGGCTCTAGTAGTGCATAATTGTCTTTAACTTCATTCAAAACAATTTTGTTATCTTGTATTGTGACAGCTGTCATATCAGGGTGTTAAAGTTATTAGAATTGGTGCATTTTTGTGCAGCCATTTTAAAATTGAAGATGGAAGAAAATACACATATTCAGCATATTATGCTTTATTATTTAAAGAAAGTTAAAAATGTGACTGAAATGCAAAAAAAAACAATTTGCACAATTTGTGAAGAAGGTGCTGTGACTTATCAAATGTGTCAGAAGTACTTTGCAAAGTTTCTTGGGACTATCGACATTTTGGCCAAATCATTCTTTGCCGTGGGGTTGTCTTATGCATTGGAAGGACTTTGTGGCCAACCTAATACCCAAAAGTGGAATTGCTGGATCACATGGTAGTTCTATTGATAAGTTTTTGAGGAATCTCCAGCTGTTTTACATAGTGACTCCACCAAAATAGATTCACATCAGCAGTGTACAAGGGTCCCCTTATCTCTACATCCTCACCAACACTTGTTATTTTCTTTTTATGCTAGTCATTCTAACAGGTGTGAGATGATATCTTCCTGTGGTTATGATTTGCATTTCTCTGGTGATTAGTGATGTTGAGCATCTTTTTATATGCCTGTTGGTCATCTATCTGTATGTTGTCTTTGGGAAAATGCCCATATAGGTCCTATGCCATTTTAAAAATGGGTTTGGTTTTCCTTGCTATTGAGTTGTATGAGTTCTTTATATACTTTGGATATTAACCCCATATCAGATATATCATTTATGAATATTTTCTTCTGTTCAGTAGGTTGCTTTTTCACTTTATTGATAATTTTCTTTCCTATGCAGATGCTTTTTAGTTTTAGATAGTCTGACTTATTTATTTTTGATTTTGTTATAAAAATAGGCTTTTGGAGTCAGATCCAAAAGAAATCATGCCAAGACTGATGAAAATGAGCTTACACAGTATGTTCTCTGCTAGGAATTTTATGGTTTCAGATCTTACATACAAGTCTTTAGTTGATTTTGAGTATTCCATTACTCAAAAATTGGGTATTATTAGATTTATTTTTTAAGTTGGATATTATCATAGGAATAAGTATTCAGACATAACCATCACCTCCCTACCTTTTGGGTTATATTTTCCTAACTATGTCTATATTACTGTTTTATTTGTCTTTATGGAGTTTCTAAAAGATAAAACCACCTTTATTCTTTTTTTTTTTTGCATTTTTCCACACATTCAGAGAAAGAGCCTTGTTTATATACAAACAAATTTGAAAGGTTTATAATCAGGACCTTTTCATACTCTGTGTTCTGTTGTCTTGAAAAATCTGACTTTGAGAGTATGAACATAAGCAAATGGCTTCCTATACATAGCATGCTAAAAAATAAAAAATCTACAGCAAATTTTTTAAAAAATGCTATGGTGATGTGACTTCACCTCAAAAATACTCATTAATATGGACTATGGTAACTTACATTAATTCAAAAAGCACAGACGGAATGAAACATGCTTATAGGTTAGTATCTCTCAAACACAAAGGATTTAACATTTTTTCCCCTTTTTTAGCTCATTCTAAATTTCTTATCATTGCAGTGTGTTTCATGGAGAGATGTGAGAAACACTTTCTACTTTCCAGAAATGAGATCCTTCATGGGGAGAGCATATCATCTTTACAACTTGTTAAAACAACTGTGAAATAAACTGAATCTTTCATCTTCAGAGTGGAAGGGCTGGTTGACACCCTCCCTCATTTATGTGTAAGAGATTTTTTTTTTCAACCAGACAAAATTAGAAACATCTTAATGGGATTTGTTGATAATTCCAACCTGATACGAAGAATCCATCCACTGTAATGTTTAGACATTGCTAACAAAATGAGCCAGGTTCCCATAGCCTGCCTCTTGTTGCCGTCTAAAATTGCTAAAAACCATTTATTCCCCTACCTGCTGTTAGTTATTCCAAGAAGGTGGTGATATTTTTTCTGTCTCATCATAGATAAAATAGATTTAGAGCAAGAAGTCAGTGGACCAGCACACAGAGTGAGCACACACAGCAGAGCGTAAATATAAATGTTGACCGGCTCAAGGTGTGTTGGCTCCTGTAAGAAAACTAGCCATACCATGTGGACGCCTCCCACCACAGCTCAAGTAACCCCCATGGATTATTCTTTCAGATTTTTCTTTAAATCTGTTTATAAAGAAACGCTTTATGAAAACTTGGAATGTATTAATTTCTTCAATGATCTCCTCATAAGATTTTCAGATCTTTGGTAGAAAAATAGGTACATGCTATTTGTTGGCTGAATGAATAATTGAAGAGATTGGAATTGAGCAAGGGCACGTTAAGGCCAGGTGAGACAAGAGTCACCTACCTGTAGTTTTTAATAATATTTTTGGAAGTGCTAGTATTATTGAGTAATATGTAGGACATGCTGTATTTACACATTTGACTATGGAAGAAATGAAGAAGGAATCTGGGAGTGAGATACTTTTATTTGTCCCATATGTCTCTCTTAACACTAACTGATGTCCAAGAAACGCTATTATGGGGTATTAGTTGTTAGAATAGTGTTTGTTAGCTTCAGTGGTATTGACATTTTAAGCTAGATGATTCTTTGTTGTGGGGGGGGGGGGGGCTACCCTGTGGACTGTAGAGGGGTTAATAGCATCTCTGAGATTTTACCCAATAGTTGTGGGGGACATAATGGCTAACCAGTCCCTAAGATTTTATTTACATCACCTAATTAGATACCCTAATACCTCCTCCTCCAGTTATGACAACCAATAACGTCATTGGGCTTTGACCAATTTCTGCTGGAGCAATGTAGGAGAGGGGACTCATCTCAGGTTGAGAGCTATAGGTTTGGAACACCCATGGATACCACACTTGTGGTTTTCAATACATGCCATGAAATACTCTATAATTAGGACATCAATAATAATCATAATTTTCCCTACAAGGCTGGGCTCCACAATCATCTGACCACAGACTTAGGTGTGCCATAAATATAACTTTATTTTGGGGAGTTTTATTTAATTTCTATTGTGATAGCCCTTTCCAGGCCTACTCCACTAGGATAACAGCAATTTAATCATGGTCAGTATAGTAATTCTGTTTTTCAGAATACACCAAGCCTTGGGGACATAGTGCCCAAGAATCAGGGACGGGGTTCCAACATCATATGCCAATTCTTGTATCCTTTGTGATGTCCATAATTCCACATGGGCCTCAGCCATTGGTCCATGTTGGTCAGTATTACATCAATTCTCTCCCTGTGCTGAAGTCTCTTTAAGATTTGGTTGCTCTCTGCTACTTCTGAGCTGTTCTTGGATAACTTGGACATAGGGAAGTCTCTCTGCTACTCCTACATCATCCTGAGGGGTGGGAAATTTCACTATCAGTTGGAAAGATTGGAATAAAGGTGAATGTTATCCAAGATAATAACAATTAGGGGGCATATTCATCTTATTAGAACCTTTTGTTTAAAGGTGGGCTAGTGCCATACTCTGATTTTTTGGGTTAACATTGGGTTATGGGTTTTCACTTTGAAATCTGTTTTCATGGCAAATTTCTTCTGAAAGTTACTGTCTCTACTTTATCTTGACTAGTACCTAGTTTAGTTATCCTTAAATCTGATCCATACAAATTCTTGTGCCCTGATCTTTCCTCTTCCTCCCCCCTCCCTCCACTCCCTCTTCCCATTTTTCCCCCTTCCTATTCTTCTCCCTTCTCTACCATCCTCTTCTTCCTATTTCTTCTTTTCTACCCCATTTCCCCATTCTTCCCTCCATTTTGCCATTGTCTGTAGCCTCACTGCCACTCTTAGAACTATCCTATTCCACCCCCAATCTTCTTGATGGCACTTATGAGTAATAAATACTGATAATGGCTAACCAGTCACTAACATCTTATTTATGTCACCTAATTAGATACCCTAATATCTCTGGGTTCTGAGGAAGAGCACCATTCTCAGAAGACCAAGGCAGAAGTTGCAAGGATTCTCTGACCTAGCCTTAGAAGCCACATAGTGTCATTTCACTGCATTTTATTGGTTACAAGTGAGTCAATAAAGCCAGGCCAGGTTCAAGAAGAAGAGAGTTAGTCTCTAAGTCTTACTGGGGAGTGGTAGGGTCCCATTACAGAAGAGCTTATGGGATGAGGGGGACTGTTGCTGCCATCCTTGGAATGTATAATTTGTCACATCTGTGTTTGGATGCTGGCCCCATCATTTACCAGTTAACTGTTTTTGTTTTCTTTTTTCTTTTTGTTTTTTTTTGCCCTCTTTCTGGGCCCATGCTCCCAAATCTCTAACATGACAGTTAAACTCAATTGTAACTACTTTCTCTTCTGGCTACTGATAGAAAATCTTTGTTCCACATAGACCCCATATAACCCAGGTTATGTCTTCCCAAAGTTTAAGTAATTCATCATGTAAAAAAAAAAAAGGGAGGGAGAGGTAAGGAAAGAAAAATCTGCCATTTTGATGACTCTACCATCAACATTATTTCAAACATAAAATTTAAATGGAAACTGAAGGTCATGGTTTCCCTAGAGCATTGGCTTATCTGGATCATTTTTCCTATAATATTCTAAGAAAAGCATGCACCTAATAACTATCTTGACTTCAGCTATTTGATTGATCAAATACCTTTGTGTTTAAAGATGAATATCTATATGACAGGAGATAAGATAGAAACAGGAAGACAGACTGTTAATATGGTGTCAGCTATGATTCTTTAACTTTTAAGGTAGATAAAAGCTACTTTTAATAAGTACTGCTAAACTTAGTGCCTCTGAATCAAAGCCAATCACTTCCCTTCTAAATGGAAGGTCACCAAGAATCTTCTCACTGCTGCATATGCAGGTAGATTTGAAGTTTTAGAAGGCCTGTTTTTCAGTGTTTAACTGGATGGATGGCATAATTACAACACGCACAGATGGTTGCAACAGAACAAACATATTGAGCACAGAGCATAGCAGACACAGTCAAATCATATTTTCTGCAACTGTAGGCCATTGGAGGTAGGTAAGTGCATTGTTATAAAAAAACAAGAAGTTATAATACTTCTCAATCTGGCCTCTCAATAATTGGAACTCCAGTTGTTGAGCTGCTAATCATAGGCTGGAATCAAATATGGCAGCAGATGGGAAGAAAGATAAGTCAGTTTAGAAAGACTGTTTCTAAAAATTGTCAAGAATTTTAGTATCTTGACAGTGTGCCTCAAAGTCTTAATAATTGAAGGATATCTCCTTTATGACAACTGTTTCTCTCTTTGAAGGCTGTCACTAATAATAGACAATTGTATCTTGAAACCTAGGACATGGGAGCAAGTCACATTCATTTAAAAGCTAAGGTGATGCTATTTCATGCAGTTAGAAAAGCCATTGTATGGGGAGTCCGAAAATTTGGAGAGTCTGGCTTTAAGTCTGAGTCACCTACCTGCCGTCGGTAGTAAGCACCTATTCTGCCCAGGCTGAAGTTCACTAACAGGTAAAACTCAAAATTCCTTTCATCTCTTGAGTTCTATTCCCATTAATTGTCCTAAAATAGCAAGTGTTCTTTGTGATTGATGTTATAAGAGACGTTTACCAGCACTAGCATTGGGAGCACATATTTTAAAACTCATCTCAGTCATTCAGTCATTCCCTACCCCCTACCCTTACCATCTTAGCTCAAGAGTTGATGCTCCAGACCCATTTAACAAAGCTAAAGACTTAAAGTTAAACATGTTCCCATTTATGATTGGCATAAAAGTACAGCCTGTGTAAACCAAGAATAGAAGGAAAAACAGAACTTGCAGGACTGAGCTAGTTTTCAAGTTAAATAGCTTCAGCTGAGAGAGGACTCATGGGAAATCACCTTTTCAATGGAGCCATGGAGTTCCCGTGTCATACCTCATTTGAACATTTCACTGTAGCAGCCACTGAGCTGTACTGGGCAGAGAGAATTTTATGCCTAGTATTGTTGAATGATTGTTATTTTTGAAAATGCCCTAAAAATGTTGAATCAAATTTAGAACTATATTTGAGTGTAATAGAAACTCAAGAAATAAAGATAAGGCAAAAAAAAGTCAGCATGATTTTTAGAGCAGCCCTAAGAAAAAAAAAAAGAAAACAATATAATATAGTGTAGGAAGGTGAGCACACAAGGAAATGAGCCATGAGATTGTGGATGGGGCTGGGTAAGGATTGGCGTATGAAATCTGTTTTGTATATACAAGGGCACCAGTGATGCCAGATTCCCTTACTTTTTTTTTTGTAGGTTTATAACCTTCTAAAAATAATTCTTTGTAGCTCGAGGTTCAGAAAGCTTAATTTGCATTAATATATAATATGGTGAATGTGAATATCAGAGCTATTTGTCTGAGCCTCTGAGAGGGAAGCACAGACAATAACCAAACCTTGTCACTAGCTCACGAGACAGACAGGTGGGGCATTCATTTCCATTCCCTTTTGCTGCAGGGAGAGGGTGGAGGAGACTGAGGCACAGCTTGATTATTCCCTTGTTCCCTAGGAAGATACCCAGCAAGGTGCTCAAGAGAAAGACAATATTTTGGAATGCAGAGGTATACCCAGCTCAAGCCAATGCACACGGAACGGTTTGACTTTCAGTTGGCTTTAAATTGTGAAGGCTTCCATGGTGAGCCTTGGTCATAGGCAGCAGGGCAGAACTGAAAATTAGGATTTGGACAGTAAAGAGACGCCAGGTCACTGTAGACTCTGAGAAAGCTGCTCCAGAGAAGCTACCCATCCATCTCTTAGCACACCCTGGGGAATAGATCACATTTTTTAAAAGATTTTATTTATTTTCAGACAGAGGGGAAGGGAAGGAGAAAGAGAGAGAGAAAAACATCAATGTGTGGTTGCCTTTTGCATGCCCCCCACTGGGGACCTGGCCCACAACACAGGGGTGTGCCCTGACTGGGAATCAAACCATTGACCCTTTGGTTTATGGTCTGTGCTCAATCCACTGAGCTACACCAGCCAGGGCCCTAGGTCACATTTTTATTTCCCAGTACCGTGGTGACTATTTCCAGCCTCCATGTGGCATGTGACCTTTTATACATGACTCAATACAAAGGGGATTGTACACAAAATAAGTCCTCAAAATAAGTGGTGCGGACTGATACACAAGTCTTTATGAAGCATCTCATGAATAGGATGGTCTCACAGTCACTTTACATTGACCATCCAAGAATCCTGTTTGGAGAGAAGAGATTAGCCTAATACATCCTCCATTAATGCTGATTTTGAATACCTGTAGGGGCCATGTGAAAAGAATCACTCTTTTAAAAAGACAAATTTACATGGTGTTGGATTTCACTGGCTGAAGGGCCTTTGAAGATCACTTTCAAAAGCAACAGAGTAAGTGCCTGTTTTGTGATCACAAACACTTACAGAATGAATAAATAAGTAATGAATCCTAAGGTTTTACAAATGAGTGCTTAAGGCTTGACTTAAGTTTTCCAGTAGCATCATCTTACATGGACTCAAAAAGTCAGATCTCAAATGGAAAGAAAAAGACTGGAAATTCTTAGATGACGCACTTATGGTTCTTTTGGTGGTGGAGACATTTAAAAATGCCTTTGGACTTTCAATAATGTTGTTTGAAGTGGTGAGGAGCATTATTGCTGAAAGTAGTATTTTACTAGTGTAATAGAATTTTACATCCTAGAGTAAGAAGTATCCTAAACCTGTATTTAATCATTTAATTCCTAAACGATTCTATGTTCGAAACAGCCTAGAAATTGTTCCTAGTGTTGCCTGGCTGGGAAAGTAGAAGACTAATTTATAGTCTTGTCATTTGGAGGTCAGTTTTTTACCTATTCCTTAGGTTAGACCAAAAGTGCCCTAAGGTGTCTCTTCATAAGTTATGAACCTAACGCACAAACTGTGACCTCACCAGAACAACCCGATGCTAATATGGTGAGCAGGGGACGTGGGGTCTGGTGGGGTTGTGGTCCTAAGACTTTAGGAATGGGTGTATATGCTTAGACCTATATTTCTCCCAACCAAGAAGAGAAAAGTTACATGGATTGTTCAACATCTTGGTGTTTTTGTTCTCTTGAGGGTATTGTAATCTGGAAAGATACTGAATCCAACTGAATTGCATTCAGTCTTCCACTCATTCAACAGAAAGAAGCACAACAAATTCAGGGCCTGTCATATTCCAAACACTGTACTGAAGGCCAGAGAAATAGTGGTCCGCCAGAGAGACGCAAGCCACTTCTTCCCTCAGCCAGACAGGTGCTCCTCTTACAGAATGAGTGACAGCCACAGGTCTTTGGCTCCCCAGTTCCACACTCTGGGTTAATGAAGCTGAGTTGTATAATCAAATAACCAGAGAATTATTTCTGGATGTGAAAATGTGCATTCCTGCATTTATTATTTTTAATTTATCAAATATTGGGTAAATAATGAGTTTGGTGCTCGAGAGTAATGATTACTAAAGGCTGAGATTCCTGACCTCATGGTGCTTCAGTCAAGTCTCTAAAGGGCAACAGCATTGAGCAATGACACACACCAAGGTCAACATCTGAGAGACAGGTGCTACAAGGGGTATTTGTTATCTCCCGAACCTAAATAAAGTTTTTGAAAAAATTTATCCCAGTATAATATACACATAGAAAACAAATTGTAGATGTCCAGCATGATGAACTTTCATAAAGACACAGAACATGACAAGCATCTCAGAAGCCTCACTCTGTCACCACTTGCCCCAAGGCTAACCAATATCCTGACTTCTAAAGTCTCGGCACATTTCTTCTATTTCTTTTTGTTTTCTAATCTGAATTTGCATTTTATTAAAATTTTCTTTTATTGTTGTTCAAATACAGTTGTCTCCATTTTCACCCCCACCCCCACCCTTATGTACTAAAGATCACATTGCTTGCATTTTTTGTACCACTTTTTTTTGCTCAACATTACGTTTCTGAGATTCATCTATATTATTGTATATAAGTTGTATAATATTCCATTCTACCTGTATACTTCAACACATACCTTCTGGTATGAATGAATGATAGTAGTAGTTTCTCATTTTCATTGATTATAAATAGTGCTTCTTTGAATATTCCAGCCCACTTTTTTTAGGGGAAATAAGTAAATATTTTGGTGAGTATGTGGAATTGACAAAAATGGAATCACTGGGTCAAGGTGTCTGTATATGTCAGTAGCTGATATTGCCAAAGTGGTTTTCCAAAGCGGCTGTAGCATTTGCATTTTCTAGTAGCAAGATACAAGAGTTTCAGCTCTTCCACATCCTTCCTAGCCCTTGGTACTTTCAGTCAGTCTTCATTTTAACCATTCCATAGTGATATCGCATTGTAGTTTTAATTGCATTTCCAGAGGAAGGGCAGGAAAGGCTCTACTGAGTAACTGAAGATTGAGCTGAGACTTGAAATGGTTAACTGGGAGAGGAGGGGAACAAAGTGTTCCATGGAAAGGGAACAACCAACAGAACGGCACTGTGCAAAGATCTGGTGGCAGGAGGCAGCAGGGTGAGGAAGAGCTGGTGAGGGGAGCAGACGGCTGGAGCAGAAAGAGGAGGCAATCAGATGAGATGAGGGCGGATGTGTAAGTAGCCTGATAGACCAGAACCATGGAGGTTCATCTTTCTTCCTGGAGGCAACAGAAAATCATCATACGACTCTAAGCAGAGGAGATAGCCCATCAGATCTGCTCTGATTACTCTAGCTGCTTCAAGAAATGCAAATTAGAGGGGAAGGTGGGTAGAAAGGGAGGGAGATGGATCTGGAGAGGCAGCTACTACCTAGCCCAGAAGGACAGCTCCAGATCTCAAGAAAAGAGGCTTCTTTCTGTGGCTGCATGGCTTGCATGGACCTAGAAGTCCATAGTAGGCCTGATTTTACAGCCTGATGTCATCACTCCCTGAGGACCTTTAGGAATATGTAACCTATTCCTCAAAACTGTGGGGACCAATTATACTTCACAGTAATGTGAGAAAAGTCTGGCCACAATCTTAGCATTGGTCTGATTAACAAGGAACCTATTATATAATTTCCGAACCCTTCAACAGGAGATTGATTAATTGACTAACACAGTTCAAATGATGGGCTCCATTGTCATGTCTTCACTTAACTTGAGATGAAAGATGGCTTTGCCTTGTTATCAATTAAATGATGAGACTAAGGGCTCAGTATGGGTTTTTGAGCACTCACAGGGTACACTGATGCAACTGAGGTTTGCACCAACATAAAGGAAGAATAGGTGACATGACTTTGTGACAAAGGAAGTGTATCCTTCTTGCACACCAGTCAAAATTAGAGCCTGAATTTGTAGGCTCTGGGTCACTATTATTAGGGACTTGAGATGACTTTTTGTCTTTGTGATTAGTCATGAGCACATGAGATATATAAATGGGGTGCATTGATGTTTATTTACAATGCAAAAATGAAAAGATAGAGTGGAAGTTCTTAATGGAAGCTTACCTAGTGAAACCACAGTAGACTGGAATAGCTATTTAGACAGCTCTTAACACGACAACATAATGATCTCGAGAAATTAATTTGGAGTACATTAAAAAGTAATATTCAGAAATCTCTCTAGATGTGCATGTGTTAGAGGATATCTGTGAGTGTGACTGTGTGGATATGTTGGTGTGTGTGTGTGTGTATTATTACAGACTGAAGTTTACCATTAACTCCATGTTGTTGAACAGTTCATTGCCTCTCTCCAGACATTGGTTTCTGTGCCTTGAAGTAAAGGAACTGGCCTGAGATAATCCTTAAGGACTATCAAGCTCTAATGTCTGAGCCTTCCATTATTAATCAGCCATGATAACGTGCTCTCCAGTGAGTCCTCCACAACAGCCTTATCCCTTACTCACAAATTAGAAAATTAAGATGATTAAAATATGCAGAAAAATAAGATTTTTGTGGATTTTTCTCCCCCCTCCAAAAAAGCCCCCACAAAACACAAGATAGAAATCTCTTGAGTTTCTGAAATGATTGTGTGATTATTGGAGACAGGCAAAATGAAATGATTTTGTTGATATTATTTATTGACTGTTAGTCAATAAAACTATCAGAGGATACTTTAGAAATATTTGAGTGTATGATGCCCTAACTTTGAGACTATGGAAATGCACTGTGTTGTACTTTTTAACCCATATAAGCTGACATGATAAAAGGTAAAAAAAATGGAGAGTAATTAAAGAGACTGTCATAAACATTAATTAAGCAACAAATTGTGCCTTTGAGATCAATTTCTATTTATCTTCTTTGCAGACAAGAAAAAGGGCCTAAGAGAAGTTTATCATCAATAAAACAACCTAAAATAGTCCCTAAATATTAGAAGAAATAACCTAACAGGCTAGAAAGCCATTAGACAGTGATTTCAGCTACAGCGAGATAAGAAATTAAATGAAATCCTTAAATTAAAAAAAAGTGGTTAGAGAAAACCATATCTGCCAATAAAAGTTCTAAGCAGTCATATGAGCCAAGACTTGATGTTTCTCCTTTGATGTTGCCCTTCTGAAATACAGTAATTATGACATTTTTATCTACATAGTACTTCGAAGATGAACTTTAAGTGTCATTTAATTGTATTCAGATGATAGCAAATGCACATGGGAGTTATGAGCAAATTATTTCATTACTGAGACCAGTTAGTTTGGGGTCTCAGAGCCTTTCTCCTTGTGACTTGTCTGCAAATTTTTACATCATGTTGAAGTTAACCCTATAGGGTTGTGCTAAGTCTGTGATAGCCTACCTTTCTGGGCTTGTATTCTCGACCCTGAGCGATTCATTATCTAATTTTGTATATATCCAACTGATTGATGAGATGTGAGGCAGGCAAAGCAGCAGAAAGTTAAAGGAGGAACTACATGTTTCAGAGGAACCAACATAGATATGCCTAAGGCCAGGCAGAAATTACAAATGAGCAGCATGACCTGCATGAGGGACAGGGACAATCTGGAGAGGGTGCCCCATTTCAAGGGATGAGCTGCCAAGAGGGACATGAACACAGTGCTACCTAATCTTCCAAGTGTCAAGGAAACCCAGAATCTCAAAGTCCTTAGGGCACTGCCTCATATTTCTAAATGTTGGGAGCTAGTGTAAATTGCAAATAAACATGTTGTGGAGCAAACAGTACTTGTGGCTCACGTGACACTCATCCACAATCTTTAGTTTGCTGAAGCCATTTTAAGAACAAAAAATCTAAAGGAGGATCCAAACTACATAGTCAAATTCTATTAAGTTATACCAGAAGACATTGCCATTTTTTTTTTTTTCAGTAAAAAGAAGGAGTCAGATGTCAGCAGTTTTTTAGGATTCGGCCTAATAGTTTGCAATTCCAAAATGTTGAGAATGATAATCTGTGCTTTCAGAAAAGATGTGCAAGTTAGAGAAATAGAAGAATAGAGTGAGTATAAAGTAAGCTTTAACTTCTTTGGAGTAACTGCCTTCTCTGATAAATTTGTTTAAAGCTTTGGACCTTCTTAGATATCTGCACTTTTGCATGAAGTTGTGAGGTATGGGGGAAGGGAGCTCTAAAATATAGAAGTCAAGGATTTCAAGTTAAGGACCTATGTGTGAGCAGGTCCAAATAAAAGGTCTATCCAGAAAAAGTCCAGCCATTGTTAATATAACGAGAACAGTTTGCACAACACTGATGTAACCTGGCAGCCAAGGAGAGGGGACTGATATGTACATGCATGAACAAAGACAACTTCATTGCACTAGTCCATGGGGGTGGTCGATGCTGTTGAGATGCTAGTTTGTGGCCATCACATTCAAAAATAACTGAGCCAGTAGAGCAACGAACCGGCATCAAATTTTACATTAAGCTTGAACATTCTTGTGTGGAAACTATTCAGATAATTCAGAAAAGGCCACAGCGATGGGTGACTGGTGATTGGCAGCTTAATCATGACAACACTCCCACTCAAACATCACGTCTTGTGCAGAGTTTTTTGGTGAAACATCAAATCACCCAGGTGATTCAGCCCCGCTACAGCCAAGATTTGGTGCCATGTGATTTCTGGCTGTTCCTAAAATTAATATCACCTTTGAAACAGAAGAGATTTCAGACCATCAGTGAGATTCAGGAAAATATGACCAGGCAACTGATGGAAATTAGGAGAACTGTGTGAGGTCCCAAGGTGCCTACATTGAAGGGGACTGAGGCATCATTGTCCTGTGTACAATGTTTCTTGTATCTTGTATCTCCTTCAATAAATGTCTCTATTTTTCATAGTATGTGACTATATACCTTCTGGACAGACCTTGTAAAGTGATGTATTAGTTTGCTAGGGCTTCCGTAACAAAGCACTACAGACTGGGTGGCTTAAGCAACAGAAACTTACGTTCTCCCAGTTTTGGAGTCTGCAAGTTCAAGATCAAGGTGTTGGTGAATTTGGATTCTTCTGAGACCCCTCTCTCTAGCTTGCAGATGGCTTCCTTTTCACTGTACCCCCACATGGCCCCTTTTTTTTCTGTGTTTTCACACTGCTAGGGTTTTTTTCATATGTGCAAATTTCCTCCTCTTATAAAGGCCTCAGTCAGATTGCATTAAAGCCCACCAACGTGATGTTTTACCTTAATTACCTTTTTAAAGACTCTATCTCAAAATATAGTCACACTCAGAGGTACTGGAAATTAGGGCTAGTGTGAATTTGGAGAGTGAGGGGCAGAGCACAATTCAGCCCAAGACAAATAGTGTGCTGGCTAATTGTAAATGAACAGCTCTGTAGGGGGGAAATCTTTACTGTAGCATTTGCTAGTTTCTGTGGTGTAAGCACTCCCACCATGGCTGATTTCAGATTACCGACACAACATCACTGAACACAGACTTGGGACAACATGTGCCGTAGCGCACTGCCTCACAGCACTTACACCATTGCCATTCACTGTGCAGAAAGAACCTCAAGAGCACAGATGGAAGTAAAATGTAGTGAAAGAATTAGGAGGTGAGATTTTTGGCCTTTTTCATCTTTGGTATTACTCTCATTTGTTTTTGTAAGATGATATAATTTTATTTTTACTAATGGCTATGTTGGCTTAACCATCAGCTAGCAATATTCCTGAAAATTTAACAATGGGAGCTCAAGAGCCAGTACAAACCAGCTCCAGCCCACCACTGAGTCATGTGAACAGAATTCTATCATTAAGAATGGAAAAGTAGGACAGCTTCCTGTGAAATTATCAAGAGAGAATCTATAGACATGTGGACAGACAAGATATGGCCAACAATCAATAGGAGGGATTCAAAATGAATGAATGAGACAAGAAATGGGGTTTGGCAGGGAGAGCTACTTTTAGATGAGGCAGTGAATTAGTGGGGCATGATGGGAAGAGTGAGCCCTGGGGTCAGGTGACCTGAATTCCTATCCTGATCCCAGCCAACAAGCTGGGTGATTTGGGCAAGAACAGCCTCTTTGAGCCTCAGTTTCCCACTCTCTAAAAATACATCCTCTTCTGTATGATTTCTTGGGGCCTCTCAGCTCTAAAATTCATAGCCTTTATCACTTACTGTATAATCACCAAGCCCTTTTCATTCTGTCTCTATAAGCTAGCCTCAGAAACAATCTAAAGGTCAGGTGTGTGCCTGTACCTTACATATTTTACAGACGCCTGAGAAGATACATTCAGTGGAAAGAAAGAAACACAATTCTATTTATTGTCTCTAATAGTTCTCAAGATTTTTATCAAAAATGATATTTCTGGCCCTGGCTGGCATAGCTCAGTGGATTGAGCGCGGGCTGCGAACCAAAGTGTCGCAGGTTTGATTCCCAGTCAGGGTACATGCCTGGGTTGCAGGCCATGACCCCCAGCAACCACACATTGATGTTTCTCTCTCTCTCTCTCTCCCCCTCCCTTCCCTCTCTAAAAATAAATAAATAAAATCTTTAAAAAATTTTAAAAATGATATTTCTTTTGGAAAACACATAGTTTTTTTTTCCTTATGGGTCTGGGAAGCAATTACGAGTAATCCATTTACATGTGCATCTGGCGTAGACTAGGCAGGTGTGTGAACTGTATCAGAAAAGCAGGCGACCCCAGAGGAAATTCCCCGTGCAGTTCAGTAGTTGAGCCCAAGTGTGTGCTTTATGTTGTGATGGCAACACAGCAGGGAGCTTGGTGGCTGTGCCCTTGAAAAGATTCTTTTAAAAGAAAAATGAGGGTTTCTTTCAGGAGAAAAATGAGGGTTTCGTGTACTTGAGACCCTCTCTGAAAAACACCAAGGTCTTCATTGGCTTATGGATTTTTTATTCTTCCGCAAATACACCTTTATGACCATTTCTATACTGCTTTGTAAGTAACTACATGTTGACTAGAAATGAACACAGCTTAACAATATGTTGATCACCCCACCTCCATTATTCTGGGACTTGATCCTAACCCCAGAGCTTTTCAAAATGTATACCCTCATACAGCCTCATCAGTATCACCTGGCAGTTTGTTAGAAATGCACATTACCAGGCTGTGCCTCGGACCTGAGAAGGGAGGATCTCTGAGAATGGAGTCCAGCATTTTCATTTTCGTTTTCCACTTAATCCCTTCACCTTTCTCATCCATGCACAAACTGCTTCCCTCTGACAGCTATCGATATGTTCTCTGTATTTATGAGTCTGTTTCTGCTTTGTTTGTTATCTTATTTTGTTCGTTAGATTCCACAAGTAAGTGAAATCATATGGTATTTTTCCTTCTCTAGCTTATTTAACATACTGCTCTCCAGGTCCATCCATGCTGTCACAAAAAGTAAGATTTCCTTCTTTTTTATGGTTTAGTGTTCCATTGTGTAAATGTACCATTAACAACAACAAAAACCCAACAATATGATTAAAAAATGGGCAAAGAACCTGAATAGACATTTCTCCATAGAGTATATATGGATGGCCAATAGACATATGAAAAGAGGCTCAATGTCACTAATCATCAAGGAAATGCAAATGAAAACCACAATGAGATATCACCTCGAACCTGTGAGAACAGCTGTCATCAATAAATCAACAAACAAATGTCTGCAAAGATGTGGAGGAAAGGGGGTCCTTGTGTAGCCTTTGTGTTTGAATAAGGCTTCAGACTGACTCTGATGCAGGCTAATTGATAGGATGCTTTCTGGAAAGTTGTAGGGAGTCAGGCTTTCTGTCATTTGTTCATTGCATTGTTCATCTTTTTAGGCTAGTGGTTCTTTTTAATAGTCATTTTATTACATTCGTCCCAAATTTTCTCCTTTGCCATCTTCTGCCAGCCCACAGTCAATCCCCACATTGTTGTCCATGGCCATGGGTCATTCATTCACAAATGTTTTTTGACTAGTCCCTTCCCCTACTTTCTACCATTTCCCCCTTCCCCTTCCCGTAGACTAGTGGTTCTTAAAGAGAGATCCCCGAACTAACAGTCTCAGCATCACTTGGGGACTTGCTAGAAATGCAGCAAATTCTGGAACATCACTCAGATTTAGTCCATTAAGAATTGGGAGATTGTGAGGAACAGCAAGAGAGAGACTTATGGCCAAAGTGTAATATAAAATAATGGACTTTGGTAGTTCCACTGGGATTGAGGAATGGAAAATATTAGCCTGGCAAAAATACATCAGTTTTGGAGAAAAAGTATCTTGAGAAAGGAAGAAGGAGCAGTGAGAAAGAACAATGGGTTCTGTGGGTTCAAGTGCAAGGGAGGAGTCAAAAACCAGAATTTATTTGTAAAAATAATGGTATATTTTTTTCTTACATGTTTAAATTTCAGTCACATTCAAAGTATTCTCCATTTGATGGAATGCACCTCTCAAGATGTTTTTCCACTGCTCAAGAGTTTTTGAACTCACTGATTTTTATGCCTTTTAGTGCTTCTGCCATTTTTTGTTTCACCTGTTCCACATTGACAAAACATTTCACTTTGAGGACTTTTTCATTTAGGGAAACAAAAAAACAGTTGCCTGGGGCAAGATCGGGTGAATAGGGAGAGTGAGCCATGGGGGTCATGCCGTTTTTCATCAGAAACTGGTGAAGCCAATGCCACGTGGGCAGGTGCGCTCGTAAATTGCCCATCATGAAAGGGGTAAATCTGTTGAGAGTCTTCAAAAAGAATTTATTGAAGCCAGACACAGCCTCTCACAACAATGCCTGTTGGTACACTGATACAGATGGGTTCCTAGAACACTCACCTAGCAGGGGAAGCCTGTAGTATAAGGAGCCCACCCTCCAGAAGATAATTCCGGTTTTGGGGGTCCCCTTCATATATTGGCATAAAGAGTAGTTGGGAGAGAGGAAATCTAGTCACGTACGTGGGAGTCAAAGGCTTGCCTGTGCTGCCTCTTCCAGACCATGCCATCCCCCACTGCACTCTGTCCTCACCCCTTTTCTCGTCCAGCTCTAGCCTGCTGTGTGTCAGCAGCAGAGAAGAGACCAGTCATGTTCTTGCCACCAACCCAGGGTCAGGGTTACTTCTCATCCTCCAGAGTAAAGCACAGTAGTGCGCATTCTCTGAGTGGTCTCCTTGCAATATCCTAACTGCCACACACAGTGGTCTCACTTTAACATTAGGGTGTTTTTGAACCAGATGAAGCTGGTTTGGGCACTCATAAAGAGGGCATTTCACAGAACAGGGAGGTATCCTGGGGAAGACCCACTCACAATCTGAAAGCTGTATCTAAAATGCAGCGCTTCTGGTGCCCAGGGCTGTGCCCCACCAATACCCTGCTGATTCTCATAAAACTATAGGTCAGTGTTGAGGAACCAAGAGTCACATGGCTGATATGTTTCTTCTTCTTAGAAGCAACTCCTAGCAAATGAGTAAACAAATACATAAAGAAGGAAAAGTCCCAGGATAAGAAATAAATACAGTGAATTGGTCTTAAGTTTGGCCCAACTCTGATTTGCATAACTGCTTCAAAACTA
Organism: Phyllostomus discolor; assembly: GCF_004126475.2. NCBI lineage: Eukaryota > Metazoa > Chordata > Mammalia > Chiroptera > Phyllostomidae > Phyllostomus > Phyllostomus discolor. The sequence goes on along the minus strand of NC_040909.2, from coordinate 20,548,367 downwards.
GTGACCTGGGAATAAATTCCAAGTGGAAAGTATTTCCAAGTTCCATTTATGGATAAATGGCCCACGGGAGCCTTTTCCTTGGTCTTCACTGATGAGTCTTCTTAGCTTTTTCAAATGTGTGGCCAGTGGGGAGTTTTCTTTTCTCCATGTGATTCTGACCCATTTCTCAACCACTTCCCTGACACCCTGAAGCACCACTTAGCACTCCGGGAGACCTTGCGTATTAAAGATAATCCTTTGAGAGACCGGGGTCCATAAACCCGTGAATAAGTCACGTGTGGCACAGCGGTGCTGCTTTTCATCTCGGGAATGCGCAATCAGGGTCATGCTACTATTTCATCCAAATGGGAAGAGGAAATTAACATGGGGCACAGCAGAAGGCAGAAATCCTTTTGTTGCATTTGGCTGCCACAGAACACTAGCTCTAAGAAACCGTACCGGAGTGAAAAGATGTGCTTGTTGATGTATGAGGCAGGGTTACTGAATTTGGGGACTCGTGGAATATGGTGCCGAGCAAGACAAATCACACCCTTCACTTATAGTGTGGTTGGAAAGCCCTGTATTCCTTTGAGAGACAGATATCTCCTGCCATCAAATTGAGTTTTCAGTGCTAAGAATGGAGTCCTGCAGGGTGATCAAGTAGATTGTATTGCTGGTCAATACCTTTTCTATTATTATGTGACTGGAAAATAATTATTATCTTCTGCTCCAGCCTGTGCGAGATTGAGAAAGATTGCAGAGGGGAAAAATACTACGTTGTTCCACTTGAATTTTGTATTCTGCCCCAATACATGTTACAGCCAGCGATGCTAGCTGAAGATTACTTTGTATTATTTTTAAAATCATCACCCGAGAAGCCCTGGCTGGCGTAGCTCAGTGGATTGAGCAGGGGCTGCGAACCAAGGTGTCACAGGTTCGATTCCCAGTCAGGGTACATGCCTGGGTTGCAGGCCATGACCCCCAGCAACCGCACATTGATGTTTCTCTCTCTCTCTCTCTTTCTCCCTCTGTTCCCTCTCTAAAAATAAATGAATAAAATCTTTAAAAAAACATGCTGTGATTTAAAAAAAAAAATCATCACCCTGGAGTAATTTCTTGTCTTTTTTCTGTTATCATTTAGCTAGGTTGGGGATGTGATTTTGAAATTTGTAATCAAAGAAAAAGTGTTCAATGTATCAATAGTAAATTCCATATTGTTCCACAGGTTGGGTTTTGGTTAAAAACTTGATGTCTATAGGCTTTTAATCACAATAATGTCAAAGATATTTAACAAAATTTAGAGTGAGAAAAACACTCTCGAGGTTTAATTCAGTAAAAGTTTATAATTTGTATTATGTTACCTTATTTTCCCTCCTTGCAACTATCAAAATAAAGAAATTGGGTCCTGGGAAAGTTCTGCTTTATTGCGGTAGGAGTACCTAAGGGAACATATGTTTTGTCACATAATTTTGAAGATATTCTGCAGTTTTCTGGAAATACTGTAAAGACTGTCAGACTGTGCTGAAGAGCTGGTTTTTTTCTTGTCATGTCCTGGAGCTCTCTTGAATTCACTAAATGTGTCTGCCTGGTTCCTATAATCCTCACCTCTACTCACCAGGTGCCAGTAACAACCTCTCCCACTAGGTTGGGACAACCAAAATGTGCCCAGGCATTGCCCATGTTCCCTAGGGGGCCATAATTGCTTCTCTTCTCACCCCCTCCCATCCCAAGTCCCCCCTCCCCCACCATCTCACACTGAGAACCACTGGACTAGCACAATGCTACTTAAAACACACACACACACACACACACACACATGTCTGTTCTCATGCTATGAAACCCTTAGGAAACCAAGACACCTGGGGCAGGCCCCGAGCAGGTTTTATTGTCCTCATCCTAGTCCATAGGCTTTTCGAGCAAATTCCCAAGGGAAGAGTATTTTAATAGAAGGAGATGTTATATGTCCCCCCTACCCCAGCCACCTTGAGAATAAAGACATTTTGCTGATATCTGGAGTAGGGAATTTGGGAGGAGGAGGGAGGGAGGATACAAGGGCACAGAGAATGCTGTAGAGACTAAATAGGTACATTGATGTTCCCCTAGTCTGTTGACCTCCTGCTTTCTCTTACCTAATGGACAGTCCTTCACCTGCACACACTATGTAGCAAGCACCTGCGGTGGTGACTCAGAAGGAAACTGTCTCTACACACACGTGTTTTTATAGTCATACCAAAAAATGCCAACCTTTTTGTCTTACCACTGTATGATGTAAGAACAACTAAAAAGGGCAATTGTATTAAGTAATCCCATGCTTTTATATACTTGTTCCAAGCTCTTATTCCAGTTTCAGGGGATTGATGTCAATGCTAAAAAACGAAAAATAAACCAAGAAACCTAAGGCGGACATGAATAGAATCCACATCAGAAAAACTAAAGTAAGAACATTAATAAATTGGACTTTTCTAAATATTACCTTGTTAGAGTTAATAATTTATTATTCCTGGGACATTTTTGTCCTGATTAAAGCCATTGGAAGGATTTCCTCCCTAAACATCCACATCCTTCTACTAACCTGGTAATCAAGGCAGAGTATCAATGAAGCTAAAATTATTTTCTGACCCCCCCCCCAAAACTATTAAGGGGGGCATAATTCACAAAGTTGCTAATTGTTTTTCTCTGCTACTAACACTAGCCAATGTTGGCAACAACAGCCACCATTGAGACTGCATTGTAAAAGACATATCCGCAATCAGCGAACTGTCTTATTTATCTTAATTACCCATAGTCTGCATAATGGAGCCTTCCTTTCCACACCTTCCACTACCTAATACAAAAACTGGTAAAACAAAGACAGTAAAAGCTAATGTCCCTATGGGCTACGGTCATTAGCAGCAACGCTTTTTTTTCTCAGAGCCGGTTCCAGTCATTAGTTGAAGTGCTACATAAAGTGCTAAGTATCCCTTGTTGGTTTATAAAGTTAAGCCCATCCCAGGATGAGATCGGTTTATTGATTGATCATGTGGATCTGAAGTGAAGCAGAGGTGAGAACTTCAAGCACCATGGAGTATTCAAAAGCAATGTTCACTTTAAACAACAATGACATACCATGATGCCCCTATCAGATCAGCAGAGGTAGAGAAGTTTGATTACATATATAGCGCTGGTCAGGATGTGTGGGAAATGGCCATTTTATACAATGCTGGTGGAAGTCTAGGTTGGTAGAACACAGATCGAGGGTGTTTCAGTGGGGAGGGGGAGATACTGGGTGCAGGGATTACAAATGAACTTTCCCTTTTTCCTAGCAATTCAGCTTCTGAGAATTTATCCTACAGATCTCAAAAAATTCACAATGATAAAAGGGCAAGGTGATGTTGAGATTGCATTGTTTACAATCATACAAAAGAAAACAACTCAACTGTCAAGCATCGAATTCATTACTTTGTGCCGTGAAAACAGCATCTTGCAGCCAGGTTCTCAAAGAAACCTGTTAGAGCTGAATTGAGAAGTCATGTATCACACCTCAGCTTAAGTCATCCCTTGATCTCATTACTCAAATAATTAGTAAATGTCCTAGGGCTGCCGGATATTCTCCTAGGATTTTGCTACTAATAAAATTTGGTTTTTGTTTTTAAAATAAAGAGGTGGTCTAATGGTATAGATCCTATTAATTGCATTTCTTTTATTTATTGAGCAAATAGCCTTTAGAGACTCTGGAGCCTTACCCAAGGGCAAAGGAGCCCTGGCCCCCAGGAACTCGCGGGCAGTGTGGTAGAGACGAAGCAGCAGCCCCTCACTATTGTAAAAGGGATCAGTCAGGAAAGCAGAGCCCACAGTGAGTCTCGGGATAAGGGATTCATCACAGGAATTAGATTTTGGTTGTGGGAGGAGCCAGGAAGTAAAAGCCCGCAAGAGAGAGATGGTCCCACAGAGAGGTTATCAACCAGTAAATCTAAGACACAAGCATCTCCAGTCCCCAAAATGGGACCACAGAGAAAAGTGAGTAGGAGGACCAAGGGAATCTGTGTCTACACAGCTACCAACTGGTGGGTCCATTGCCAAGTGTCAGTAAGGACATGGTTGGACAGCCAGGTCAACAGTCGAGCAGTACAGCTAGACACTGAGGAGAGTAAGGTCAAGCCAGAACCTCATCTAAACACCAAGACTTCATGAAGTAATGGCTGCTGCTTTGTTTTCTGTCTGCCAGATCTCAGTCACATTGTTCTTGACCAACTACAACTTGAACCCATACAGGGAGGGGCGTTCTGGGAAACACAAATTTCAGTTTAGCCAAATTGGCTCAGTACAAAATACCACAATATATACTTGTTTGCCTAAGCCTTCTATCTCATTACTGAAAATCTTGTGATCCACAAAAGTACATGGAGGTCTCTTCTAGACCTCATCTCATGAATAAGTGGAGAGTTGACAACTTAAATGTTGCTAAATCTATATCTTTAGATTACCGATTCTTACAAACTTCCAATGATGCTGAAGCTGTGGGATGCCACCACCATTAGCAGCACTTGTGTTGCTCTGAGGGTGTGTTTGAGACTCTCCTCCCTCGCTCACCACGGGGCCCATGGGTGAACGGCTTGGCTATAGCTCAGGTCTCTGAGGTGTAGCGTGTTGTGGTTTGAAGTGTGTTCTGCACCATAGCTTATCTTTCATGAAGTAGGTGTGAAATAAATGCTTGAATGGGTGTGCATGAATGAAAATGTGCATGGAGACTTGTTTCTCTAGGCAGAGGAAGATGGATAAAAGTTTTTGCTCAATACCACAAAAATAGATATGCAAAGAGAAAATCTTCACCAGAGTACTGGTAGATTTTTTATGTCTGAGCAAGGGTCTCGTAGGCTCCCACCAACATCTACCATCTTCTATGCCAGGTGCAAAAAAGTCCTTCCCCTTCCCTCCTTCTACTCTTTTACACAGCCAAACATCAGAAAGAAAAATAAGAATGAGACTATATGCATTGCTTTTGACTCATAGAGTGATTACAGACATTTTTAGTCACTTACCAGCATTCACAAATGGAAGATTTTGCATAAGTATCCAAATGCTCGGTGTCTCTGGGAAATCCAGAAGACCTGGAAGCACTGGTCTGGTATTCCCAGGTGTCAGCTGTGGCTGGAGCTCAGTGGCAGCTGCCCCTATAGACCAAGTACCCTTCTGATGGTCACGGCCGCCACCACTCTGAATTGTGGCTTGACACACAGGCTGCATGGCCTTTGCCATTTATCAGTCCACATGTGACATCATATGTCTTATAAGTCAAGAAGTATTGGTAGTTGATAGCAATAATGCTGCTACAATTTATTTAACCTTTACCTTGTGCAAGGCTCTATGCTAAGTGCTTTAACACCTCATTTTTTTTTAATCTAATTCTCTCAGCCTTACAAGGTAGCTATTATTTCCATTTTATGGATGAAAAACTGAGATTAAGGGAGTTAAAGACCTCCCCACTGTTAAATCAAAGGAAATGATTCAGTCTGCGATTGGTACAGAAAAGTGGAATCTAAATCAAGAGCCTTGGTTCATAAACAGTCAGCAGACCTTTTCTCTAAAGGACCAAATAGTTAATAACTTAATTTCTGCTTTGGTGGCCCAACAGTTTCTGTGGCAGCGATTCAGCTCTGCCCTTGTAAAGGGAACGTAGCCACAGTCAATACCTAAGGGAGTGGGTGTGGCTGTGTTCCAATAAGGTCTTATTTAAGCAGGCCGGCTGGATTTGGCCTGTCAGCCCTAGTTGGTGAACCACTGGTCTACACCCAGGGCCTGTGAGCCTCGGTGACTGCAACCACCGAGGGTGGTTATACATTCAGTAACCTAATGGTGAATTGCCATGGGGAACAGTAGATGTTGTAACATGGTCCTTCCCGTGATTCTGTGAAATTGCTGTTTGCAAATATTAGAAAATTCATCGAGTTCAACCTCAGTGCTGCGCCAGTCCGTCGGTGAAAATTGACTAGTGTTTACTTTTAAATTCTTTATTATTTCTGGTTCCAAATTGAGTTGTTTCTGGCTCCTTTTGTTTTTCAAACACTTGACATGCCAGCCATGGGGGCAAAAAGAAAGCAATGAACACGGAAGGCTACAATGAAACAAGAGCAGCATCATCGCCTGGGGCACATGATTAGATCTCTGGACTGGGGAGCGAACTGAGGTTCAGAAACATTATGAAACATACACTGAGTCACACCGCTCACCAACCGGCCCACAGGACAGAGCTTGAAGCACGTGCCTATAGCCACAAAGCATAGCTGTCTCCATTTTATGGAACACGTATCTGGAGTTTCTATTCTGAATTCACCTATCTCCCCAGAAAGAAATGACTAGACCCATGGGTCATCTTTTCCTTGAAATGTGCACTTTCAAAAAATATTATTTACTAGGGGCCTACTGTGTGCCAGGCACTGGGAATGTGATGCCGACTATGATAGAAACACAAACCTGGAGATTACATTTCAGTGGAGAGAGAGAGCAAATGTCTCCAGGGGGCAAAACATGCCAGCCAGCCTCCTGGGCCTCAGGCCTCATGCTCACACTGGTACCTGAGTCCGTTACCCACAGCACGAAGTGTCTTTGTGTGGAGGGCTGCTTTGGAGAGCATGGGATTGCTGGGATGTCCAAAAGGCATCGCGACAAGTCATGCAGCCAACAGATTCCCAAGTGTGCTTGTTTGTATTCGGGGGATCTGGCCAGATTCTTTGGGTTTCTTTGGCATTCTGTCCAAGAGCTGCATTCTTCTGTCTTATAAAACCACGTATTGTCTTCAAACCTGTGGTGCTTGCAAGGTCATATAGGCTAGGAGTCAGGTATGCTCCATGAGAAAAGGGGATTTACAAAAGTCTGTGTGTGTCATGGTTTTATTTCCCCCTCTCAGAATTACTGCTGGCTCTAAAAGAGTCAAGAACGCAAACTTGCATGAACTCTTCGACACCTCTCCAAATTCAACAAAACTGACATTTATAGCTTCGTTGAAGCGGAGACATGGCATTTGGCTTCAGATTGTTTGGACTGTAGAGTGTCAGTATAAATAGCTTTGATTGACTTTTGTATCGTGCACATCTGGAAGCAATTTATGGCATTCCAGCTAGATTAAAGCGCATTTTCAAGGAATTTCACCAGCTCTTTTTTTTTTCCTGTTGGCCATGGTGAATAAAGTTTCAAAGAAGGTTTAGCTGCTGTTCTTAATGTAGACTGTGGTGAAGTCAAATTCAGGGCAAATGCAGGGTGGGGGCAGCAAGGAGGAGGGAGGTTTGTTTTGCCAAAAGAGCTAAACACAGAAGTGACTTTTCCTCAATTGTTTTGTTCACACCGAAACGCGAGAGAAAACATCAGATAGAAGGAAGCTGCTATCACTACACAGAAACCATGAATTAAGTCATTTTTAAAGAGATGAGTGAATTGGCCTAGGAGAGGCTGAAAGAGCTAAGGATGTGTCACTTGGCTCAACAAACAGGCTGAGGAGAAACATGAGCACTGACTTTTATTTATTAAATACGTGTATATTGTGGTGTTCACTTAGCAAGTACAGATGGAACACCTACTATGATCGAGGTGCAAGAGAGGGCACACAAGGATGAGCTGAGATTAGGATGGACTTTCTGCCTTCATGGAGCTTATCCTCTAGGGCAGTGGTCCCCAACATTTTTGGTACCTTTTCCACGGATGGGGCAGTGGGGATGGGGATGGGGATGGGGATGGGGGTGGCTTAATTGCCTGCCACCAGATGCAGCTTCATTGTCACTTGCCACTCACTGGTAGAGTTTTGACATGAGTCTACAAGCAGTTGATTTATTATGGTCTCTGTGCAGTCAGACCTCTGTGCTAATGATGGTCTGTATGTGCAGCCGCTCCCCAGCACTAGCATCACCGCCTCAGCCCTACCTCAGATCATCAACATTAGATTCTCATATGGAGCACGCAACCTGGATCCCTCGCATGCACTCTTCACAGTAGGGTTCACGCTCCTATGAGAATCTAATGGCAGTGCTGATCTGAAAGGAGGCAGAGCTCAAATGGGAATGTGAGCAGTGGGGAGCAGCTGTGAACACAGCTGAAGCTTCGCTAGCCTGGCGCCACTCACCTCCTGCTGTGTGCCCTGCTTCCTAACAGGGGTTGGGGACCCAGCTCTAGTGAAGAAAGACATTACATAGTAACCACCCCCCACTCATGATTTCATTACCTTCATGATGAAACTGCAGTGGAGAGGCACGGGGTGTCCTGAGTGCCTGTGGAGCTAACTTAGCTGGAAGATCAGGGAGGCCCTCCTGGAAAGATGTAAAAAAAATTTTTTAATTTTATTCATTTATTTTTAGAGAGGGAAGGGAGGGAGAGAGAGAGAAACATCAATGTGCCATTGCTGGGGGTCATGGCTTGCAACCCAGGCATGTGCCCTGACTGGGAATTGAACCTGCGATGCCTGGTTCGCAGCCTGAGCTCAATCCACTGAGCTGTGCCAGCCAGGGCAAAAGGTGTAAAATTTGATCCAAGATAGAAAGGGTAGTACTTAACAGGGAAAATAAGTCCAGAGAGAAGGAACAACATTCTGGGCAGGGAGGTAGTTTCTACTTTTGTACCCCAAAAGATGAGAAGGAGGAACCCAGCATTTAGGCATGGGGAAAAAAGAAATTCAAATTGGTTATAAACCTCTTCAATTTCACTCAGCTATTAAGTGTTCTTTTGCATAATCTACTTTAATGCCATTTAATCCTTTAGCACTAATGATCTGCATAGGTGAAGGCAAGTCACATGACTTCTCTGGGTCTCAGAACTTCCATTTACTGATGAGGGAATTTGATAGATATCCAATGAGTTGACCCTCCACCCCTCAGAAGTGAAATTGCGTATACACATAAGTCATAATGCATAACAAATACAGCAGGAAGCCTGCTGTTCCCAACATTTGAAGATAAAAAATTTCTGATGGAAATACTGGCAAGAGCAGTGAAATCCTTGGGGGAAATGAGAATGTACCCCGAAATGTCCCTGACTTAGATAAGAAAATGAGGTATCCATTATGAAACCAGACTCGGGCCTGGAGAGCCCGACCCCCACACGTTGTCAGAGCGATAACACGTAGGTCGCTGCGGCCCTCCTTTTTCCTTCTGTTGCTGAAGGAAAGTGATGAAGTGGTGCCAAGAAAGTGGCAAATTGCCCTAAAAATCACATAAAAGTGCAATTTAGCGCACACAGTTCTGCTGAAGAAAACCACCTTTGTTTCATTATTAGCTTCCCAGGGATTTCTTTCCTTGGTTGGCATTTAAGTGTGGAAACTTGTCCTTTTTTTTCTTAACATAATGAGACAGTTCTTATGGTTTAAGAACAATAGAAAAAAGCATGAGGAGTGATCGATACATTACTGGAGATTTATTAACTACCAACTGGAGCCTTATTGCCCACCTCTGGGTATGATTTGGACAGACAAGGAGGCATAAACCTCTGTTGTTTTAAGTAAAAATAGAATGAAATCTAATCTCTGAGACCACGGGATGAAAAATGTTCTATTAGGGATTTGCTTTGCCTTTCCCCCCCACTAATTCAGGATCAGGCTTTGACCTATAGACAAAAGAGAAGCTACTTTGCTTAAAAGGTTTAGAACTAATAGGAAGGTAAACTCTGAAGTTATTTGTTGACATAATTTCTGGCAGTATTTTCCCAGCTTCTGTTTAATTCTCTTTCCACTTGTCTGTACAGGCTTGACAAAAATACATCAAAATAGAGCTGTGCTAACGTGGCCACATCTCATATTTCATGCACTGCGTGTTTGATTTGAGACAAAGCAGGGTGAGGTGGGGAGACGTAAGGAACTAAGAATGTTGAGTCCTGTTGTAGTGGCAGGAAATGGTTGGCGTTGAGACCAAACCTCAATGGAAAATGGGCTCTGAATTAAATAAGACAGTGGCAGGGCAGATCGATAAAGCCTTTTTTATTTTGTTGATGGAAAAAAAGATATTCTGTGTAAACCCAGTCAAAGGGAGTTTATGATTCAAATGATGCCTTTCCTCATTTATTGACTGTTTTAATTCAACAAATACTAATTAAGCGCCTCTAATGTGGCAAAAATTCTATCAGGGAATGGGCACACAGTAGTGAAGAGACAAAAACAATCTTTGAGTTCACATTCTATGTAGACATGGGCATTGACTAAGCACACAATGGATTCTATTGTTAGCATTGTTTTGCACATTACTGAAAGTTATGGAAACCAAAGAAACCATTTGGGGGTGAAAGCTGAGACCTCAAGGATAGGAGTCTGTTTTCTTTACTTCCTTCATCCTGGTTACTTTACAGGTAGAATTTTGGGTGCTGTAGGTGATTTTGGCACCCTGCATCTGGTCCCTGTTAGAAGCTCCCCGGCCTGAAGAAGTCTCAAATAGGGACGTAGGGATGTCTTTGGAGAAATGTAGAGAAAGTGGAGAATCATTGCAGACTTTTTTGCAAAAGATGTGGCCGCTGGGTGAGTTAATTATACATCATTTTTAGCTGGATGGAAGACAAAACAGTCTTGTAGGTTGGAATAGAAATTGGAGACACAATTGCTCACCAGAGGGTTTTACTTGGCTCCTAACAGAGAAATAGACGTTCACTGGAGAAAGTCAACCTAATGATGACAATCTCCTGATGTCCTGAGGGTAAAGCCTGAAGGCCAGGCCAGGGGCACTTATGGTAATTTGGGTTGCATGTTCATTTTTATGTTCTGGTCTGAAATGTTGGGGAAGCAGTGAAAAAAAATTCTCTCAACGGAGGCAAAACGAAATGGAAAAAAGTGGAGCTCTTTGGGGAGCAAATTATTCAGTTTGGATGTTTCTGTGGTGCTGGAATTGAGACATGACATTCAGGTCTCTGCTTGGCCTTTTTAAAATATAATCAGTGGAGATACCATTCTTTCAACACACTTGCATCAAGTTGGGGCAAGGTGAAGCCAACGGAAATATTTTGTGGTTCATAGGAAGATGGAATTCATTACTAACTATTGTTTCTTTTTTTCTTTATTTTTATTGTTGACACTATTGCAGATGTCCCCATTTTCCCTCCTCTTGTCCCCCTCCTTCCAACCCCAGCTCCTCCTTCCGTCTGGCCATCATCACATTGTTGTCTGTGTCCATGGGTCATACATTTATGTTCTTCGGCTAATCCCTTCACCTTCTTTTATCCAGTTTCCTCTTCCTCATTCCCTTCTTACAGCTGTCAAGCTGTTCCATGTATCTATATCTCTATATCCTGATTGGCCAGATGTACTGACATGTTAGAACTTCAAACAAAAATTTGCAGAACATTTTGATGTTACAAAGAATTTTTTCTGGGCCATTGTCTCACGAGATAGTTACGGTAGTCCTAGGAGGTAGATGGGCTGTGGGTCTGAAGTCTGCCTAGTGTCCTGGAAACCCGCATTGGGTTCAAAGACAGTTCCCTGTTGGAAAGTGAACTCTTCCAGGGCAGCAATGTTTGGCTTTTAGTTTCTGCTGTATCACCAGCACCCACAGCAGTGCCTGGCTGGCATAGAGATGGAACTCAACAAATGGTCTGTTGAACTTATTAAATAATTAAAATTTACTATGAATTTTGCTTGCCCCTCAGAAGTTAAAAATGGTGGGGTGGTGGGCAATGGAATTTATCAGAGGATCTGTATTGTTATTTGATGTTTAAAAACAAAAAAAGTCTGGAGATGTTTAAATCTAAAATTGAGTTCTGTTGTTAATTGTCTCCAAGGCCTGAGAGATGTCACTTGCCCAACTCTCAGTTCCCCACCTGTGAAATATAAAGTGTCTCTTTCAGCTTGAATTAATATTCCATGCTGAATTAATTTTTCTGCTGATATATTTTCTCAAGTGTTTTTTTCAAGATTTTCATTTAGCATTTAAATATTTAAACCATTTGACATTATCATTAAGAGCTTGCATTTAAAAAGTTTGCAGAGCAAAATTTGTGGATTTGGATCTCAAGTATATATTATGTTCTTGCCCCCTAGGCCCAAATAACTTGCCTCATATACTTAAAGGGGGGAGAGAAAATACTGATAAGAGGGAGGACGTGACAAAATAAAAGGTCTGACCCTTTTCCTTCTGCAAAATCTAAATCAGAATTTATGGTCTGACACATGGCTCTCCAGTTAAAAATTCTCTAACTCTCTGCTACTCTCCTCACCACGAGATTTCTCTTCTAGATTATGGAGATCTTGAGGACAGAGATTGTGCTCTCTTCATCTGTTTGCCCACCCCAACCCTGAATTAGTATGAAATGATAGGTACTTATGGCATAAATAAATGTATAAGTAGTTAAAGGTGGAGATGGTACTGCAGCAGAAATGCACAATTAATGGTTAAAGGTGATCGGGAAAGTAGAGGTAATAATAGAGCATCCACGGAACAGAGGAAAGCAAAATACTGAAAAACGCAACTGTCAGAATTAATGATGCAATGATAGCTTGACATTGACAAAGTGGCTGCCTCCAAAGGCAGGGCATATAACGTCAGTGAATGAAGGCCACCTAGCCCATTCCCAGTTGTAATAACTTCAGGAGCGGAAGAGACTGTGGGAAAGTGCATGGCACACCCCATTTTAAAGGGAAGTTGAATGCCACTTTGTACCTGCTGACAGATGCTAATATGAGAATATCGCCAGACCTTCCCTTTAAAAAAAAGTTTGGATATGTAGCTGTTTATGTGAAATTTGATTTTTAAGATTTGGTAGTGGTTTATAATATTTTTAAAGCATTGCATGGACAAAAGAAACCCTTCCAGCTCTATGGGTTTACCAACAGATCTACTCATTAAAAAGAGATGATACTATGATATGTAGTGAAGGTATTGGGAATGTACTGAAGCTGTGTTCGGAACAAGACCAAGCTGCATCGTCCTTTGCTTTGCAGAACGCCCCAATGTCTGCTCTGGCCCTCCCCATAGCCAGTTGACCTGAGCACTTCCTTATTCCTCGAAGATGCCATTGTATACTCAGCCTACACAAATGACATCAAGTTAACATCCAGACTTCTGATTTGATGAGACATCTTTAGATGGAAACGACACTTTGAAGAACTCTGCTTTGTGTCACTTGACAGACACCAAATCATACTTAAAGCAATTATAACAATATAATACACTACATAATTAGTTGTTAAATGCCCATGCCTGCCTCACACTTGAGCTCCAAGATCATATCTATCTTCTTCATTACCATGTCCCCATCACCTGATACTTTTTGCTCAATTCTGATGTTGCGTTGCTTGTATAGTAACAGCTTCAGGTGTCCATCATCCAATACCTGTCTTCACAGATGCAAATGTTGAAAACACAAGAGCAGTTTTAGGAATTGGATGTGTCTCCATAATATAACCATGTGATGGGAGGAGGGTGGCCATCAGAGGCCATTGGGGTAAGAGGTTCTTGTTAAGCTTCCCCATTGTTCTTCCTATAAACTGATCATTTTCTTTGTCCTTTGTTTATGGCTCTAACTCACCAAAACCGTGTTCTGACAAATACTCATTCTAACATTACTCAAATACGTTTCTTTCTTTAATGTTAAATTCGCAAGCTGCACTTGTATGACACAATTGTTTAGCAGTCACATAAAATGTGTATCTGGTCATTCTTAACCAGCTCATTTATACATGGGCCACATAAAATTTGCATTCTTACACCAGCAACTCATTTATTAATGGTAATAAATACGCCCGGCAACGGCCCAAGTACACTTCAGAGGCTTGTAACCTGAGAATGGTCACAAGTAGATGTAAAAGGTAATGCATTTTTTAATAACATTTTTAAAAAATGCTTTCGACAGGACTTGGAAGTGAATCAGAAATAAAAAGAGGGAGGGAAGAAGGGAGAGAAGAAAGGAAGGAGGGAGGAAGGAAGAAAATTTGGAGTGATGTATTAATAGATTCAAAAAGTGGTTTTCTCCAGAAAAAAAAAGCTTATTTCAACCATGGAGTTTAGGGAGAGGGAAGGAAAAGTAGTTGTTACAGATTTTTCCTTAAAACAAACAAACAAAAAGGACAATTTATAATTATCTCAAGATGGTTTCTATCTGAATAGCATATTAGGCATTATAACTGAAGGCAGCCTTGAATGTTTTTATGACCACTCAGCATGGTCCCAGAGATGCAAAGAGGTTTGCCCACGGGTCAGAAAGGATAGGAAACCTCACGACCATGGCAAGAGGTTAGCCATATTAGTAAAAGGCAATCTGCTCCTGAATATTGGTGAGAATTAATCGCACCTTATTTTGTGGCTCACCGAGGAAACTTGTGGTTGATGCTGCTCAGAAGTGCTTCTCAATGGTTTAATAGAAACCATGTGCCTATGTCAGGAGCTGGGGCGTGAGCCATCCTGGCCGGGGAGCTGATGCTCCGCAGGCCTCTCAGGCTCTCCCTTTTCTTTATTTTTATTAGAATTTCAGCCCAAGGAAATCCTCTTAAGTAAATGAAAATGAATCAACAGAAGATAAACGAGTTCAGGGAAGAATTTTAAACAACAAAACCCCTCTTGGTCAATTCTTAATAGGCTCTTCCCTTTTCTTTGGCCCAAATTCTTCTGTTTAATGCTCGCAGCCCACTCTGCCTCACCTTCGAGGACTAATGACAGTTATGATCTCACTTATACATAAAATCCAAGAAAGTCAAACTCACAAACCAGAAGGCACAACAGTGCTTGCGAGGGCCTAGGGGTCAGGGCAATGGGGAGATACTAATAAATGGGTCCAGACTTTTCCTAATGAGCAAGTTCTGGGGACCTATTGTATAGCATGGTGACAATAGTTAATAATACTCTATACTATGAGATTTGCTGAAAAAGTAGATCTTAAATGTTTTTACCATTTTCAAAAAAGGTAACTACATGAAATAATGGAGTAGCTTAATTGTGATAATCATTTCACAATGTATATGTATATTAAATCATCAGTTTATGCACCTTTTTAAAAAAGATTTTATTTATTTATTTTTAGAGAGGGGAATGGGGGGAGAAAGAGAGAGAGAGAAACATCAATTATGTGGTTGCCTCTCATGTGGCCCCCACTGGGGACATGGCCCACAACCCAGGCTTGTGCCCTGACTGGGAATCGAACCTGTGATGCTTGGCTTTGCAGCCCGCACTCAATCCATGGAGCTATGCCAGCTAGGGCAGTTTATGCACCTTTAAAATCACATTATATAATCTAACTATATGCATTTTTTGTCAGTCACATGTTAATAAGCTGGGGGGAAAGACATACCAAGGACAAATGACAATTGCAATTTTAGATGTTTGTGTGATTCCCATGTTAGTACCTTCTCCTCAAATCAGGAAGAACATGAGAAGTGGGGCTTGTGTCAACTTGTCTAAGGGTCCAACAGGGCCATGCCCGGGTCTCCCCACTGTTGTACCCTCAGCGCCCACTGGTCCACAGAGACCCTTTATTAACATATTTGAAAATAATGGAAGAAAGGTTATGTTTTAGATTCTAAGACTCCAAATAATCCTCAAGTTCTCCCTTAAGAGGCCCTACTGTAGTTATCAGAGCCTAGAATTGGTACATCAAGGTTCCACGTGCTTGGGCCCATGTTGTATGGTCAGCACATGCCTGGCTTGTACTTGAAATGCATGGGGAAGTGAATTGTGTGTCTCTCGGATTCACTGTAAATAGTGTGTGGAAAATAATAGGTAACTAACATTTTACAAAATGAATGAATAATAAAGTGTCTTTCTAATGGTACTGAAATATTTTACAACTATGTAATACTTCTTTCTATTCATAATGGGATCTGGAAGAAGCAACAATCTGCCAGCTTCCTAAGGCAGTCCGGGAATTACCCACACAGCAGTCCTCTCTCTCTCTGTATTCATTTCCATTATTCTCAGTGAATTCTCTTTTTGCATCTGACAGATTATAGCTTGACAGGTTGCCATCAATCTGATCATCAAAATTCTCAGAGTGTGGTTTTTGTATTTGGAGGAATGGACTATAACCAATGACTTCCAAAAGACAAAGATCAAAAATCTATAAAGTATAGCTTGGCGCTACCAAGAGGTCTGAGAAGAAGAAAGATGGCAGGTTTGTTTCTAGGACATCACTGGTCTAAAAGCTGAGACAAACCCTGGTACCGTGCCTCCTTGCAAAAGCAACTTGCCCAGCTCTTGGGTGGAGGAAAGAGAATCTTGTACTTCCGAGGTCAGAAGAGAGAGTGATGTGCTGTATATTTATGGATATGTCAGTTAGCTTCCTGTATTTTCTCTCTTTTTCTTCTCTCCCATAATTAACAGAGCTGCAAAAGATTGGGGTCCAAGATGGAGTAGGAGGATGTTGATCAGGAGGCCCTTCCAAGAGAGAAGGTGAAGTAACTGCTAGTATCTGAGAGGTTTAAGTTCATGGACAGCCTGTTGGCTCCCTTCCAGACATTCAAAGCCAGAGATGCCTCCCGCCAGGGTCGTGTACTGTTTCTGTGTGCTCACTGTTGGGGCCTCTGTTTGTGTCCAACTGTCAAAATGACTTCAGTCTTGCTGCATCTACTGCAGTGTGTGATTTGGTTTATGTACCAGAAGAATCAGACTTGACTGAACAATTTTTCAGATTAATTTTTATAGCTGCTATGAATTTTTTAAAAAATGTGAGCTGTTATTCTCTGGAATATAAAATTTATTGCCATGGACTTGAATCAATAATTACTTCAGTAATTACAAGCATGTTACTAGGTTCAGCTGCCCTGGTGAAGTTTTAGAAATTATTTAGGTTCAATATTTTTATTAGTTCTAAAATAAAATTTAATGTAGCCCTGATCTAAAAATGGTTTAATGAATATGAATGATAGAGGACAGTTCTGAAAACAGTTGAATTTAAGAACGTGACTTAATATTCTGTTGTACATCGGAGAATGACTTGATCAGATATAACATCGATTAGGCCCAGCTGTTCAATAGTGTGGCTAACTAAATATGCATTTCTTTTTATTAGATATCCATCACACCCAGGGCATAGGCCAGCATTTTGGCTTTGTAAATAATGTAGTCTGCCCAGCACGTTAGACTCTAGGCCAGAAAGAGACATTCATAAACTCACCGTTCCCGGGGCTGGATGGGAAGCTGGAGAAAGAAGAGTCTGGCAAGGCTTGGAGAGAAGACTGTTGTGTCTGTCGGTTTCTGAGCATCCCCTAGAAAATATCCAGGGGTGGCCTGATGTGTTCATAGGTTTATCTGATTTCCTTGCATGTCCCTTTAAAAAAGAAACAAAAGACTCAAAATAGGCAGTGTCCCAGTCTATTCCCTAACTGAACAGACACTGAGCAACTACAGGTCAATCACAGACCAATTTTAGAACATGTTGGAGACTTTGACATTCTGGAAGGCGACATTGTCCAAGACAGAGGATGCTAGGCTATCCCTGGGATATGGGAAAATATTATAATTTCTATTAGAATTTAGGTTTTATTGAAATATAATATGCATTGCTAATAGTTAATATATCAGTCAACCATAGCAGATGCATACAGTTTATATCAGGATAAGGGAGAATTTGGAGAACACATATATTGGGAACACTTGCTAATTGTTTTTAACAGATGAGATGTGCACTCAGCCACTGCTGTTCTGCCTCAAGAACACTTATGTCTTAAGGCCCAGCAGGGAGAATATGCCTCATTAACTTATCTCATACCCAGAGTCTTACAATTTTTTTCCACATTTATTCGTGGTGTATCATTGTACCACCCATGTCACCAAGAACTCCAGTGTCTCAGGTGGCGAAAGATAACATTATTCTAAGTTCTCCTCTATTTTCAAAGAAATCTGGAGGAATTTCAGCCTCGGGCTTTACAGATTACTTACTGAAAAGAGCCCGGGAGTTATTGCTATCCATTGGGTAATTAGGTAGTTCCAAGGAAAATAATAAAACTATTTTGTGCCTGGGAGATTAGAATGGCACACGGTGACTCATATTAGTCAGCTGAGTAATTATGTAATTACAAAAGAAGGGGAAGAAAACCCTTCAGATTGTTTTTCCTAAGAGGCCCTTTTGGAAGTGTTCCAGCCCATCAGGTACTTATGTAATTAGGTCGGGGGCGCAATCCATAAAGGAAAGACTGGGGGGGGGGTGTTATTTTAAAAATGTTTATTTAAAAGAGCGAAGAAAAAGGAGCTGTTCAAAGATTCACCCAGTCTCCACACATATTATGTAAGATGCCGTAGCAAGCATCAAGGAACATGGCGTTCCATAGTAACTTGAGGCTCTGTGTACCTCAAGTTACTGGGTAAAATGGGTAAAATACAGTGACGAGCTGTGTATATTTTGCAGTCATCACCAGTATGTATTAAGCCTATGCTGGGTGCTCTTTTCCAGTAGCTCGATATAGTGGCTCTTGTTGTGTTTGTACTATTTCTGCAGAGTAAACTGAGTGGCTCAAAAGATTTGAACCTACATTCTTGGGGTTTCAGTACCTGCTCTTCCCACTGCACCATGATACCACCAGCATTTCTGGACTGAACTCTGTAGGTTGTTCTGCTTGTATGCATTAGTGGTATCATTATCCATTTCATCTCTTAGCTTGGTATAAATATTGTCTACACAGTGCAAAACACAGTATTGAAAATTGACTAACTCGGTAATTTGGGCCCTTTAAATTATCAGACTGAATTTCCTACATTGTTGATCTGAATAGCTATACCTTACAGAACACTTTGTACTAAGAAGCTCCACCTCCCCTCACCCTTTATACTCATAATATCCTACTTAAATGCATTCAACTTTCCCAGGTTAACACATGTCAGTAAAAGCAGACTGTTGATATTTTACAGAAATGTATTATTATATCAAAGGGCTTATTTCATTGTATAAGTTTTGCTTATGCATATTCACTGGAGTTTGAAAATATTTATAACCCTGTCTACACTTCTGAGACATCATGTATGTGTCAGTTAATCTTTGTGGTGGCAGAAAACTGGCAGATTAACTGGCCAAAGACACGTACTCTCAGATCCCTTTACTCTTCATCTGATAGTTGTGTTTTATCCAGCCATGCTTTTTTTTTTTTTTTTTAGTTATAGAGGATGAAAAGGATACATCTGCAGAGAAAGAACTTGAGGCCATTTCTTCTCTCCTTAGCTTAGATATATTGATAATTGTGTCTGGTATGGAAATATAACCAGACATAGTTTTCAGCTGATTTGGGAAAGTCTTGTGGGTAAAGCTGGGTTGAAGCAGATCCAAATGAGCAGTGGGACTCCTTAGGGGCATCTGTGGAAGAACTGAGAACCCAGAAACTGGGAGAAAGAGGACAGGTTTGGAAGATCAGGGAAAGGCTCATCGAGAAACTTGTCCTTCTGCCAATTCTAGATGAATGTGTCTTCTTCTGCCACAAATTCTAGTATTTATGTGATTTGACTCAGAATTTTCAAAGGTGCACAAAATATTGATTTAGAGTTTCAAGAATTCCAGCATTGAATTAGGTGGAATATAGACAATTTGGACTGGCAGTTTGTCCTTGTTAATTTCCACTACTCTGACCCTTTCTTCCCCAATTGAGATGCTTGTGGTGAAAAAGTTGAGAGACTTTCTGGGACAGGCTGAGAGATTTATAAAGGCAAGAACTGTGCCCATTTAGCTCTGTTGATTTATTTGTCTTTGTAGTATGCCTCTTATGAAGTGTTAAGAATTGGAGCTTATTATTTTAGCTCAGCATCTTCACATAGGTCAGACTTTTAGATAAAAGCTGATGGTGGATTATGGGTAATTTCCTGTGAAATTAATGAACATTTCAGGTATTTCATAGGACCTGCCTAATTGCTTGAATCCATTGATTCATTTGACCCACATCTTTGACTCTGAATAGAAAATAAGTAAGATACTGTTCCCTCTCTCCAAGACCATAACTGGTTGTCAGTGGCGTCACGAGTTCTGTAATCAGGCACTTAGAAAGAGGACATCATTTAGTATTTGGGGAGGGAAAGCTTCATAGAAGAAAGAGCATTTACTTCAGATTTTAAAGACTGAATAGGAATTTTCTAGGCAAGTGAGGAAGGGCATGTCAAAGAGGTGGAAAAGCACATGCCAAGCAAGTATGGTAAGTTTCTAGACTCACAGAGTTTTATGCAACAACACTTAGATGGTGTGTTGGCATGACTGGAAGACTCAAGCCTAGAAGCTCTCTGCTCCCCCACCCCATTCCCAGACTGTGACTATGGGCAGGGGTGTAGCCAGTGTCATGTTCACCACCACAGGCTTAGACTTCTTTGAGCACATAAGACATATTTTAAGATCATCACAATGGAAGTCATTAAATGACCAATATTTTATACAAGGTTCAATCCTGAAGACAGACCCCCACATGAAATACTTTTAAAATGATTTTTTACTTCTCAAAAGGCTCATGACTTCAGAAATACTAAAATTATGTTCTGTCACACTTGACTTAGGTGGTTTGTTTTAGAGGAAAAGTATTCAGTCTGAGAAGCGAAGTAGTTCTACACAACTTCAAGCAAAACGCAGCAATTCCACACTCCCCTGTGGCAATCATTTTCAACTTTTTGGCAGTTTTCTTTTATTCTATTCTAATATTTCTAATTTGCTTATTCATATACTTTGACATTGTTCAATTGTAGAAATCATGTACTGTTATGCAGTTATAGAAGACAGAGATTTAACTTTTATATTATACTCATTTGCTCAGCTCCTGACCCTCATTTTCCAATATAGTTAAATCACAATTTTAACTTAATATTCAATATTATACATATGGCTGTGCAAGTATTACTTATAGTTGAATATGCCGTGTACCAGGATTGCATTTCCTTCTGTCATATCATGTGGCTTGGTTCTTTTTGACCGTCCACTTCTCTTTGACACAACTCACAGTTTTATGTGTTAATTCTCCCCAGCCTGCTAAGTTTTCCATATGCTCTCCAGCTACTAAAATGGTGTTGCCATCTCTCATCTGCTGTTGTCTCCTCTCCTGTTCTCTTTAACCTTGTGGAGTTATGCTTTCGGGGAGAAGATAGAGATAAATGTGTATCTTTGATATGCTATGTTCACAAAAGTAAAAGAGGGTTTTGCATGTGGGGCCGCAG
Source organism: Phyllostomus discolor (assembly GCF_004126475.2). Taxonomy (NCBI): domain Eukaryota; kingdom Metazoa; phylum Chordata; class Mammalia; order Chiroptera; family Phyllostomidae; genus Phyllostomus; species Phyllostomus discolor. The sequence goes on along the minus strand of NC_040909.2, from coordinate 20,527,353 downwards.
ACAAGGAAGGAGTAGAATTTTAAGTGAAATGTTTCATCATCTCAGAGGAAAAGCAGGTGTTGAGGTGGAGCAGAGTTTAAACCACTTGTCAGAGGTAGTAAGTAACAGAGATAAAGTACGTGTAGGGAGGAGGGATAGAAAGGTTTAACTCTCATGGCGAACATTCTATTTGTAAACGTAGGGGAGAAGGAGTATTTGCCGTAAAAAGACAGGTCTTGGCCTGAGGGTTATAAGGAAAGAAAAAAGGAAGCTTGCAAATACTTTCAAAGAACTGTCTAAAGATGCTTCATGCCTAAGAACCAAAGCAGAGTCCAGCCACTTTGAATCTTAAGTGCATAGAAATCTGAGAAGCAAGAGAGGAGGATAAAGGTATTTGCAAAACATCAACTTGTAAGTCTTTGCAGTAGAGCTACCCTTTGGGAAGAAAAACCAGGCAGCTCTAGGTAAACTATATCTAGAATAGGATGATAACAGAGGTAGGATGAGAAGGTGGGACGCTGTGATAGAAAGGTTAGAAATAAGAGGAAGGGAAATGTAAAGCAGCTTATTGACAGTAGATTAGGCAAATGCAAGGAAAAAGAAAGAAAAACACACTCTACAAATTGCCAATTATAAAAACAGTCACAGGGATGTAAAGTACAGCACAGGGAAGGAATATAGTCAATAACATTGTAATAACTATGTATGGTGTCAGATGGGTACAAGATTTATCAGGGTGATCACTTATTAAGTTATATAAATGTCTAATCACTATGTTGTACACCTGGAACTAATATAATAATGTGTGTTAACTGTAATTGAAGAACTTTAAGAACACACACTTATTCTAGAACTGTTGGAAGGAGGAGCAGGAGGACTCAAAGGTCAGTCATTCAAATTTGGATAACTACATGAGTAATGGTTCCATTCACAGAAATGGAGAAGTTATTAGAAGCAGACACTAGAGAGGAAATGAGTTGTTTGTGGACATAATAAATGTGAGTTATCAAACCATAGGAAAATATCCAAGAGAATATTGGAAATGTGGATTTAATTTAAGAAAAACCATCAGGGTTCGAAAAGAGAGGGCCTGCAATAAAACAAGGAGCATCAGGAAATCAGTAAGCCCGTGTTTAACTCAACCGGCCCCACCTCACCCCCAAATTAAAACTACATCAGTGAAAAAAGTGATGTGCTGATATGCAGTGTGGCTAATTCTCCTTACCTCACCACCATCTATCCCTTTTGGTATCTCTGATACCATTACCAAACATTTATAATGGGGACTATTAATTAACTGAGGTGATCAACTGAGGTAAGCCTGTGCCTATCCTTGTGCCTCTCTCCTCGTGGATACAATGAGGATAGTAACAGCACCCGTCCCAAAGGGTTGTTGTAAGGATTAGACGAGTTAACATTTGTAAAGTGCTTAGAACTGCATCTGGCGTGTGGTATGTTCAAAAGTGGTGTTATGGCTCTTGTGTGTTTCTGTTTTCCTTTTGTCACTGGCAGGTGATATACCATCCTTATTTTTGTATTCCTCACAGTATTATCAAACACGGCAGTAAATGCTCACTATATGGAACCTTAGGTTGACAGAATCATTGATGCCATTTTTTTTTTTTTTGCTAATGCTTGGATTTGTGGACCACTTTGCCAGACATCACAAAGTGAATAAGTAGAAAATTCAGATTTTAAGTGTAGGCCTTATGATTTGAAATTCAGTATCCTTCCCCCAAAAGCTGGGTTATTTTATACATTTCACTAATTTAGTTCCCCTGGATGTGTTTGTCATGCATGCTACCTGCTCTTTGTAAGACACAGCTTATTGTAGATACACAGGCTCCAAACAAATGGAGGCTCCTCCTTAGTACATGTCTCCATGATCATTAAGGGAGGAAAGGGGGAAGGGGCTTTCATACCCATTTCACTGCCCAAAGCTAACTGGCCACACCAAACGAACTAGACAGAGGACGTGAATTAGTGCCTTATATCCTGAGAAGAGAATGTTTGTAAAAAGACCTATTTCTCACCACAATATGCAAAAGAACACAGGAAACAAACAATTCTATGCATGATTCCAGAACCTCCACCCTTGATCATCATATAAAACTGTCTCCAAAATTATAGGTTCAAGGAAGCTCAGCTTGGAGATACAAAGAAGTACAGTTGCCAGATTTAGCAAGTAAAACACCAAGATAAATTTGAATTTCAAATAGTTTTTGAATATAAGAATATCCCATGCCATAGTTGAGACATACTGATGCCCAGTTACTTGTCATTTATTGGGAATTCAAATTTAACTGGGTGTTCTTTCCCCTTGTGTGGCAACCCTACTGATGAGCTTTACAGATCTAAAATATGCGAGGGAATATCGAAGCCCTTTTGGATAGATAATCATACAATAATAGCGAGAAGTTAGTTGGATTATAATGCCAAGTATTCCTGAAGGTTAGCAGAAAGTTCCTTCAGGGAAAAATAATGAAGATGATTTCAGAGTAACTATTTTACCTTCACCCTGAAGCATCTTTTTCTCACACCAAAGGTGGTCCCATGCTCTCCTGCAGAAAAAGTAGAAATCAGTGGCTTCTTGGGCATAACAAGAAGGAAGAAGCCAGGAGCAGACTAGGCAGAAGCAATGAGATTGCCTTCCCTCTAGGTTGTCTGCACTCCACTTTTACTAGTTATTTTACTGTTTATAGTTTGGGGTATTCCTACTTGATCAGACTGTGAGTTCAGAGCAGAACATCAAAAGTAATTAAAATTGGGAACTATCTCTAATAAAAAAAGGCAAAAGGAACTGAAGTAGGCTGAAAGTAGATATAGTTTTTAACCAAACAAAGGCACCTATAATTTAGTAAACGGCAACATGCCTGAGCTACGTGGGAATGTGGATTATGGCAGGATTTGATGGTGATTAACTTACGAGGTAAACATTATAGACCCCCCTCCTACACACATACAATTAAGAATGTACAGACCAGGTGAGATAACACACTTTTGGGCCTGGTTCCTGGACATTCTCCTGGTTATAGGAAGAGACCAGACACCTATCAAAACTCTTCCCAACTCTTGGAATATATAATAAGTTTTTTAAATTAATCTCAATCCCTTTACATGATCATATCAAGCATCTTGTTCTTAAGAAAAACTGTTACAATTCCCCTTGGTTCAAATGTAGTTACTTATCTGTCTTTCCCTCGACAAGATGGCAAGCTTTCTGGGGGTAAGGATGGCGCTTTATTTATATTTACCTTGTTCCTAATCCAAATGCTGCTTTCTTTGCCTAGCAGTTCCACAGTAAACGCTTCTGAATTGAGTTGAATCCTTGGCATCAGTCCCTAAAATCCAGATGCAGAGCATTTTGCTGCCATTCCAGCTGGGAGCCAGCTTCAGAAAAATCAGATGTCCTTTTCTCTAGGAGTCTGTAATCTATGTAGGGAAACACTTACATGGTCTTGAACATGACTTGCAAACAGATAAAAATAAATCCAGTGCCAATAAATACAGCCCATGCTTTCCATAAATGTTGATGGAGTGCTGATAGGTGAGTTTGGAAATCAGTTTGCTTTTGGACGCTAGGCAAAAACTTTCAAAGCTTCTGTAGAGCCCCTAAATCAAGTAGGAGGCTGGAGCAAGGTTAGAGTTTGTGGGTAAGACTACTATCTCTCCCCCTCACCAACCTTACAATGCAGTCTCTAACACAGCGGTCCATGAAGGACCCTGTCTGTAATCATCTTTTGAAATGTCAACTTTGGGATGGAAAACTGATGACTTCATGGAGTGCCATGATCTTCTTCTCTCCCCAGAAATACTCCAGCTCCTGCTCTGAGCCCAGCGCACACCATTGTCATTATTGCAATGGAGTTCTCAGCCTACTCAGGGCAGAGTGGGTGTCCACATGCACACAGCACCAGTATCTGATCAGGGACAGAATCTATGAATAGACACAGGCAGGATGGGGGGAAGAAGGTGAAACTTGAGTTGGAGGAACTGAAGTACGTAGTTTCATGTGAAAACATAGACAGGCCTCTCTTAACCCTAATGCTCATTCATTAATTTATCCATTGGCTTATTTATTTATGCAGACATTTTTTTTTTTGACAGGGAACACAGCTAAGCACTACAGGAAACATATGGATGAATGGCTTGTCATTTGTAATCTTGAAAAACTGAGCATCTATTAGAGGAGAAAGGCACGTGAATACTCTAAATCAGCATAAAGAGGAGAAGGAGCTTGGGAGAGATACAAAGGGGGCAGCTGTGTATTCTTGAACCTGAGAAGACCTGCAGTGGCTCTATTGAGATGGCGATCTTTGATGTGAACCCCACGCACTGCTTGGTGTATTTGGATGGGTAGGCAGGCAGCAGCTTCAGGTAGAGGGCGCAGGATGAGCACAAGCAAGTAGGCTAAAACTCCCAGGTGTATGAATACCTTTCTCCTGTCACTTGCCCCTGGGGGGAGAAGGAGGTAGTGGTGGTAGCAGCATGAGAAGCCTGAGAAGCAGGGCAACTGTGGATGCTGAAAGGCCATGGCAAAAGCACTAGAAGCTGGAGTGCAAACTGTGTCTGCTTAGCCATTTTGCCAAAGGCCAGCTCTGCTTAGGAATCTGAAAAGAAAACTGAGATTATTTATGTGCTACCACCAGCAATACATCTAAGGCCAAGAGGAGCTGAGAGTTATTGAGCTAGTTCAAAGCAATCTCGATTATTGAAAATGAATGAAATTGAATTCCACTTCCTACAGAGTCATTTATGGGTAGACAAAAGCAATTAATATTGAAAATAAAATAATTGTGAACTTCTGAACTAAATTACCATGCAGATATAATGTACTGTCTCATCAGTCTTTAAATACTTCATGTATTAAAAAAATGGTAGCACCAGTCTCTGAACCAGGGTCCTCTACATCATTAGCATTTATTCATTCTGCTTTTGCCAGAGGGGCTTTTCATGAGTAACAAATTGCAAAATCAAAGTTTCAGAAATATAATTTGAAATTTAACATTCACAACCATGTTGAGGTTTGGGATTTCAGTTTGTAAATTAATCGTTTCATGTGATAACACTTTTTTTAAACTGCTGAACCTGTCATGTGCTCCATGGTTCATTGATAGCAATAGGAATTTTGCATTTTATTGAAAATTTGACATTGTCGTGGAGAACCTGTTGCCAGGTGCCATGCATGCATTCAATGAATAATGCTGTTGTCTACCTCAAGCACCCTTGTGTGACTGATTTATGCACTGAGGACCCTTAAAAATCAAAAGTACAATATATGTACAGAGATGTCCACATATTGTAACTCACACAAGTCCCAACTTGAGTCACTTTATTTTATGGAAACACTACAAGGTCTCTAGAAGAGTTGGTCATCCATGATGCTTATTTCTTCCCACTTTGGGAAATGAGCTTAGGATGACGATTGGGAGAACGTAGCTAGGCAGAGTTGGGAGGGTGAGACTGGAAAGAAAAGGAGACGGTATTCAGAAAAGTCTCCTGGAGAGTAACTTAGGTCCTCTCATGCTGGGGAGCTCTGAATTAGCATAGGACATCCCCCACAGTCATTGCAACCAGGGGCAAAGGAGCTGGTGTGCTTATACCCCTGACATCTGATGATCCACCCACGAAAAACCAGCAGCTTGGCTATCGGGAAGGAAAGCCCGTGAGGAGCTGATCTGTGTGGGAAGATGGGAAAGAGGTCTGAGGGAATGTGGGCAGTGACCTGGCAGCATCTACCACACCAGCCATGTCAAATATTCTGGGATTATCATTAAATGTGGCAAGAGTTTCATTTTACCAGTCCATGGTAACAGTAAAGAATTCACGATGACCCTCCTGGGAAACACCCAGTTCTTGACAATCTTCTCAATTCAGTGCTTGACAGGCAGGGAGAGTTTTCAAAGGGGCCAAGGATCAATTTCCTGCTGGGAACAGGCTGGCAGCAGAGGACTGACGCAAACTAGGCACTGGACTATGTTGGGAAAACAAACCGACAGAGGCGTGATAGATAACATGATTGTGACAAAGCTTCCACCTAGCAGGGCATGAGGCATCAGGGAAGAGGGGGAGCCTCTGAAGAGCCAAAGACATAGGTCCACCTGAAAGAGCTGAAATTCAGTCTTAAAGAGCGCTGGCTCAAAAATGTATTTGAGGGCACCATTTAACCTATATAGCCTATCAGTTTGCAACATTGGAAGTCTAAAATAAATGACCTTTGCAGGTACATAAATATGGTTTGGGTGTTGACTGAAAACTTTGCAGAATATAGAAAGGGAGAAGAATGTAAAACCCACTAGATTCTTGCCATTTATTTAAAAGTTGGGACTCCATCTCGGAAAAACAGCAGGTTCCATTGTAATGAAATTTTCAGTATATAGCCAACACCTGTTGATTTAATACTTGTATGTATCTCAAAAAATATAAATTAAACTTTTATTTTGGCTGAGAATTTTGCCATCAGCATTTTGGGAGAAAAGAATTCTTTTAACTATTCAACAAAATATAATATTGTTCATTTTTAAAAATGGAATAAAATGCTGCCTCTCCTCAAAATTCTTAGGGAAAAACATCTCTTTAATGACCGATATCTCACTAAATCCCACGTACAAAATACTTGAAGTAGCACTATTTCTTTTTTAACTTTTGTATTCATTGATTTTATTTTTAATTATATTTTATTGATTATGCTATTACAGTTTTCCCCCTTGATCCCCCATCCACCCCACACCCCTCAGCCCTCTACACTTCCCTGCCCTTAGCACTATTTCATAAGCCCTGAAATAAAGCATACCATTCGTGTAGGGGCCTTCACTGTTAGATCTTCACAAAGTCGTGTTTTATAGTGGTGCTGTATATTTATCCCATGTACCAGGACATCTTTGAGGTTTTCACAGTGATTCACCATCGATGATCAGGCAGGTCATTGAAATGTTAGCTTCTAACCTTTGGGTTGAGTCTTAATGATCCCACTGCTACATTTAAGCATTATAAATGTTTCTGCTGGAAACTTTTATGGTTGTTTTTCTTTTTCATTCAACATGCAAAGCAGGTACTATTGGCAGTTATAAACCAGTAGGGAATAGATATTTTAGGAATCTTTTGCAATAAACAATCTTGTATACTGATTATGACTTAAGATGTTCCATTGTTGAGGAACTTATGGTTATCTCCATAATTTTTCAAATTATATCAAGAATGGGAGTTGGGTTTTGATATCCTAGTTGTTTTCCTCCTCTTAAAGTTTAAAACAAAAATACCTACCTAGAGACTGAATTTTAAGTACTTCATCTCTTAGAAAAATCATAACTAATAATAGGTACTAAAATAAACTTCAATTAATCTAAGTTGGCTTGCCTCACTGACTGAATTGGCCAGATAATTGAGTAACTTTCCACTTTACTTTTTGCTTTGAAGACTTGGCATAGGAAGGGCTTACTCATTCTTAGGCCTTATGGGATAAGAGCAGCTTCAAAGGAAAAATGAGAAGGACTTCTTTTGTTTCAGTTTCTTGACCTTGGAAGTATATTTGTGCTTGCTTTTGTATTTCAAGAAGATGATGACCTTTTGTTCATTCAGGCTCACTGGAGGAAGAGTAGTCCACAGGAAGAGCTTTAGAAAGCTAAACTATCAATTATTTTAAAAGAAATAGACTATTTTTACTATGAACAGCACTTTATGATGGACAGTATTTTTGCTATGGAGCTTGACCATTAAAGTCCTTTTAGAAGGGCTCTTAGAGAAATTGAATGCTTAGATAAGAATGATTTATAAAGAGTTGTTTAAAAAATGTATTTCTTACACTATTAATTTGCTTTGGAAGCTTGTCTTTATATGTGATACAAAGATACAGTTCTGAACAACTAGCATTTTATATTTTTTTCCTGAGTTAAACTATTCCTATTCAACGCCATCCAAACCAATGTTTAATCATGCACTTCCACTTTGCTCAGGTTGTAAAAAATGTCTTTACAGCATGAACTTCCTGCCCATTAACATTCACCTAAATGACACTGGGGTGCTATTTGGTTAATTACATTTGGAGTTCAAAATTTTGATTATGGGTGATTTATCAGAGGTAATCTTTTAAAGGCATAAAATTAAACAATGGGCAATGCAGGTAAGGAAGATTAACTTTCTCTAAATAATCAAGATAGGTTTTCTTGTTTTTCATAAGTACACTGGATATTGATATAGTACCCTTTGTTTTCATGTTTGTTAGAGGATATGAACTCCAGGTCACCATGTTCAGGGAATATTTTGCCAGCCCTGGGTCATTGCAGGTTATGGGAACAAACTGGCTGAACTAATGACTTTTGATTTTAAGATGTTATAAAACTTAAGGAATTTTTTCTTTTATCTAGTCCATTAAACTATTTAATGTGATCTATGCTCAGTGAAGCAAAAAGATAAAACTCTTGTCTTCATGGAGTTTGCAGTTGAGTGGGTGGGCAAATCTAAACCAAATAAAAAGTTAATGAGTAAAATTCTTACAATTTGTAAAAATTCTTTTAAAAGTTTGGAAATTAAAGACCTATTGTCCTAAGACAGAGAATGAGAGGGGGGTGAAGTGATAGATGGCCTTATTCTTATTTTTCTTATTACTCATTATCACTCATTTTAATTTTCTTTAATACGAATAAAACACAGCAATTGAGAGTGAATTATTTACTTAGATCCAGTTAAAATTATATACGTACTGAACCATTGAAATGATTGATTCCATAAAGGTCGATTATATGGGTAGGCATACTGTAGACATTTAAGTTGTTTTTACAACTCTAATTTACTGCTCATGAATAATTCGTATGGTAATATAATATGTGAAAATGCAGAAAACTTGCAGAAAATTATCAAAAGACTTACTATAATTTTTTCACCAAGGGGAACCTGTATTAACATTTTAGCAAGTATCCCCCCCTTTCTGACATATGTATAAATATTTATACATATGCATTTTTACAAGAAATAGAATCTCACTCTACATATTATTATATGGCCTTTTCCTACTTTTTAGAATGAACATTTTCCCATGACATTTTACATTGTTTTACATTATAATTGTAATGGCTGCATATAATTCCATTGTTGCATCTTAACCAAGCCTCTCTTTGTGTCCGTTTCAGCCACTTCCAGTTTTTCACTTTTATAAGTAATAGGATGCCAATTCTTTTTCTTAATTTTAGTTGTTTCCTCAGAGAACACTCCTAAAAATGGAATTTTTCATTTTATTCCTGAGGCTTTGAGTATAGAGTTACTGTCCCTCAAAAAATCCATACCAACCTGGCTGGTGTAGCTCAGTGGATTGAGCGCGGGCTGGGAACCAAAGTGTCCCAGGTTCGATTCCCAGCCAGGGTACATTCCTGGGTTGCAGGCCATAACCCCCAGAAACTGCACATTGATGTCTCTCTCTCTCTCTCTCTCTCTCTCCCTCTCTATCTCTATCTCTATCTCTCTATCTCTATCTCTCTATCTCTATCTCTACCTCTTTCTCTATATCCCTTCCTTCCTTCCCTAAAAAAAATAAATAAATAAAATCTTTAAAAAAAAATCCATACCAGTATATACACTTTCACCAGCTGGAAACATGTCCCCTCTTTCCGTGAGTCACTTTTCCTACATTCTCCTTCCAATTTTTAACTTTTGTCATGTCGGCAGTCACAAAATGAAGACAAAAAGTATTCCATGATTTTTATTGTATGTGAAATTTGAATATATATTTAATAATGTTTAAATATTTGTAATGGTAGGGTAGGGGAGAGTAATGGGGGTGAAATGGGGACAAGAGTAATTGCACAACAATCAAAAGAAAAAAAGATTTGTAATGTCACTTTTAAAATAAAACTACACACAAAATGAAATTTAGAGGAATTGGGAACTTCTAGGATATGCATATTCTGAAGAGAAATCGAAGGTAATGCTCTTTACAAAAGCAAGTCAACAAGGTACAAATGAGAACCTAAATAATAGGATGGGAACCAAATGCATACAGTTTAGAGAAAACAAACAAACTTGAAATCAGGGAAGAAAATCTCTGTCCCCAAGAATCAGTTGCTATAATTTCTGATGAGCTATTTCTTTTTAGACTGAATTATGAAATTATGATGGTTTCCTGGGATTATTCTCTTGAAAGAGAGTATAGTGAACCAATGAGAAAAGAGGGTTGCCTATAAAGACTGCATTCCACTAGAAAGGGTAAAGGGAAAAATTTAAATTGTAGGTTCGCTGTGAACATATTTCCCCATGACTGGTAGTTATGGAAATTAAATAATATTAAGAAAAGCGAGTGCCTGTGTTAAAGACAGTGACAGAATGTTAGAATTCAAAGGAATTTGAAAGGTTGTCTCACCCAGCTCCTCTTTTTACAGGTAAAACAGGGCACTGCAGAGATGAAGTGATTTGCCCAAGGACCATACCTGGTGAGTAAAGAGAGAAAAAATAAACAAATTTGAACAACAGATGTAATGAATGTCCTAAGTATAGACAGAAAAGAGCTGGGTTTGAGTTCCATTATCAGCTATGGGGGAAAATGCGGAATTTTTGTTCTTGAGTAGATGAAGCACTAGAACAAGGAAAAATTGTCCAAATCTCTTGTTACCTTAACAAGACAAAGAATTATATCATGTGGTTCCCATTAAAAGTCATATTTTCATATTGTTTGCAAAAATTGGGTAGGCATGACTATACCAAAATGGTCCTGAGATTTCCTGAGGGAAGATGAACATGCTTGGCATGGAACTTTTGCAATAAAGGGAACAGTAAAGTTTAATTCGTAGTGATTTAAGAAGATGGGAGATTTTTTGAGATGGGAAATCTAATTACAGTGAAAATAAAATTTCATTTACCCATCATTTCCTCCATTATTCATTATACTTTTTTATTGGGAAGATAAGAATGTACAAAGAATAGCAAAAATACTTGTTAAAGTATACTAGGAAAAAATAAGGAAATAATATAATGCATCTTAACTATAAATTTCTCATATTATAATCATATCTGAATTTAATCATCAAGTGAACCTATTGGAGAAGTTCAACTGGTTATTTTAAAACAGAATTCCTTTAGTAGTTCCAAATAACTTTATTGCTTTCTCTAATTCCTTTGTAATTTAATGTATTATTTTAATGACTTGATAACCTTATTTTCTTCCTACTTGGTGTAGTTATACATTCAATTGACTATTTTGAGATTTGAACACAGCTTCCTTCTGTTTTGTTTTGTTGTTGCTGCTTTTTCTTAATTAGGAGCTAGCTTTTCATCCAAATTTAAATGTAAATTGAAATAATTCCATTAATTTGTTATTATAGTTTAATACCAATATATTGATTCATTTAGTTGATATTCCAGAAATCAAAGCATTCTATACTAAGCTATGGCATACAATTTAGAAAGGAAAATTGAGTCAAAATGTTTTATTAATTTATGATCATAAATATTGGGTTGGCCAAATAGTTCATTTATTTTTCCTGTACAATGACTCTCGTAGTGCTTAGTTGTCTTTAACGTCATTCAAAACAATTTTGTTAGATTGCATTGTGACAGCTGCCATAGCAGCGTGCATTTAAAAAATTATCAAATTCATAATAGCAAATTTACAATAGCCAAGTGCTGGAAGCAGCCTAGGTGCCCATCGGTAAGTGAGTGGATCAATAAACTATGGTACATTTACACAATGAAATTCTATGCAGCAGAAAGAAAGAAGGAGCTCCTACCCTTCACGACAACATGGGTGCAACTGGAAAGTATTATGCTACATGAAGTAAGCCAGGCGGTGAAAGACAAATGCCATATGATCTCACCTATAGGTGGGACCTAGTTAACAAAACAAAATGGCAAGCAAAATATAGCCAGATACTTTGAAATCGACAACAAACTGACAGTAACAGGGGAGGGGAGAAGAAAATAATGTAGGAAAGAAGGGAAACAGACATAAATGAACATGAATGAGGGACCCATGGATGGAGCCAAGGGAGGGGTGGGATTGAGGGTGGGAGGTGGGCATGGGTAGGGTGGGGGAAAGTGGTGGTGGGAAAATGGAGACAACTGTATTTGAACATCAATAAAAAAAGTAAAAACAAATTATCAAAATTGGTGATTTTGTGTGCATTTTAATATTGAAGTTGGAAGAAAATACGCAACATTTTTGGCATAGTATTCTTAATTATTTTGGCATATTATGCTTAAGAAAGGTAAAAACAACTCAAGTGCAAAAAACTGATTTTTTAAGTGTACAAAGAAGGTGCTGTGACTGAGAGCTTCAGAAGTGGTTTGCGAAGTTTCTTGGTACCAGTTAACATTTTGGCCAAATAATTCTTTGCTGTGGGACTCCCTTATGCATTGGAAGATGTTCAGCAGCACCCTGGCCTCTACCCACTAGAAGCCAATAGTGGGAGATTGCTGACAGACTCAAAATATCCAAATCAATAAAGCTACTGGTGAAAATGAGCATTTTATTTTACAGAAAAAAACTAAATGAACTTTTTTGCCAACCCAATATGTGAATGCAGTTGTGACATTTTTTGAAAATGAAAAACTTGTTCAATCTGATATGGCAGTGCATATTTTAATAAAACTTAAATAATTAAAATGTTTTTGTGCTGGCTTAAGAATAAGGAGATCAGTGGAACAGAATAGGGTCTAGAAAGAAATCTAAATGTAGAGATTTAATATAGGGTAAAAGTGGCATTTCAACTTAATAGGAAAATAATGATATAGTCAAAAAGTAGTGAAGAAAAAAGACAACATAAAAATGTAAAATGTCTTTACGGCAAAAGACAAAGTTAAAGCATTTCTGTCAACAAATACGGACCATATACATGTAGATGCATCCATAAGAAAAATGTTAGCAACTTAGTGTAGAAACAGACAAATAATATGAACTGGGTATTCTTCAAAGAAATATCAAAGGCCAGTAGAAAAAATTTAACACTTTTTCAATTTTTAAATTATTCAATTGTATTAAGTCTACTAATGAAATGCATGTAAAAATGTCTTTTGTGGTTTTAGAATTGATAACACTGAGCAACAGTGAGGACATAGGAACATCTGTACTCTCTCTCGTTATGGGTGGGGGTGTGAAGTGAAATAATTTTTCTTGGAGTGAAATTGGCAATATCTATTAAAATTCCAATCATAGGCATTGTATGACCCAGTTGCCCAATTTCTCAGAATATATTTATGAGATTATTCAAGTCCATGAGATACATGTTTAAGATGTTCATTGTGCTTTGTTTCTAACAGAAAACGAATAGAAGACTTGTTAAATAAATCTTCTTTTTGTTAAAAATAACACTACAGTTTTTAAAAATACTTGTCCCTGGGTTTGGAATTCAAAGAGTTTTGGGTAGGTTATGCATTTTGTCCTCAATCATTTTGAATATGTTCTAGTTAAAGGTGCTTTTAACTTTTTCATTTCATTTTGAAATATATAATTAGCATACTAACATGCAAAATAACAGAAAAGTGAAAGTAGGACAGTAAAAATAGTAGACACAGGGCCTATCTTATTCTTGTGCTACCAGACTGCAAAATAATGTTTTGATATACAACTTAGAAATGAGGTGTTCATTAAAAATGCACATCTTCAAGAAATTCCACTCCTGGGTATATACCCAAGGGAAATGAAAATAGATATCTGCTCAGAATTTGTATACACATATTTATAGCAGCATTATTCATAATATCCAACGTATGGAAACAACCCAGATTTTTACCAACTGATGAAGGATAAATAAAATGTGCTTTATCCTTATAATGAACTATTACGGTAGTAAAAAGAAATGGCATACTAACGTACAGTATAACCTAGCTAAACTCTGAAAACATTACTTAAATGGAAGTAGCCAGTCCCAAAGAACACATTATTCCAAGTATATAAAATGTTTAAGATATGTAAATATAGAAACACAAAGTAGATTGTGGGTTGCCAGCACTGGGACTGGGAAGGGTAAGGTAAGGACTTACTACTAATGGGTATGGGATTTCTTCCTGGGAGATAAAAATGTTCTAAAATTAGGTCATGTTGGTGGTTGCACATCTCTGTGAATATACTACAGCCATTGAATTTGCACACTTTAAATGGGTGGACTTTATTGTGCATGAGTTATATCTCAATAAATATTCTTAAAAACAACCCTGGTTGGCATAGCTCAGTGGATTGAGCACAGGGCTGCAAACCAAAGCATCGCAGGTTCGATTCCCAGTCAGGGCACAAGCCTGGGTTGCAGGCCCTGGCCCCCAGCAACCGCACATTGATGTTTTTCTCTCTCTCTCTCTTTCTCCCTCCCTTCCCTCTCTAAAAAATAAATAAATAAAACCTTTAAAAAAAGATTCTTAAAAACACACAATTTCAACACTAGAAATGAGGAGACTTAGGATATGCAATTCACAAAGTCCATGGAACTTTCCCTTGGTTTTCTAGATAACAAGACAAGAGCTGTGTAAATTAGGACAATTCCCAAGATGGCTTCTTAGGGGTAGGGAATAATCAAGATAATCAGTATGTCAATAGTCCAGAGTTGAGTCTGAAAATATAATGCACTGTATTCACAGTTAGACAAGTTTTCCCAGCAAATAAGATCTATACCAGTGGTTCTAACAGTGATGATGAAATCATATTAAATGCTACAGTAAGGAAATCATTTTATTCCACTTTCAGTTGTCCTCCAAAACTTTGCATTCTCTTGAGAAGAGAGGTTGCTTGATGGTTTTCCATTTTGGACAGTTTTTTTTTCCCCCCAAGAAGAGACCAGTCCTGAGACTCAGGGCCATCCTCAGGCCACCCCCTATAATTACAGTTTTGTTTTCATCCTTTTTGTATTTATAATTCATCATTTATTTGAGTTAAGTGAAGCTGATTTAACTTTTAGAGCATTATAACTTGTCATTGTAAACACATTTATTCAAGTAAAATACACCAAAAAAGCATGCTAATCTAAACAATAATAATAAGAATGAAACGTTGTGTGCCTTGTTAGGCAAAATTCATGCTGAAGTTTAAGGAGCGACTTAAAGACTATAGCAGTCACAAAACCTTGGCACTACGGGGATCTGTAGACCATTTGGTTCAAGACATTTGTTTGCCAAATGAGGAAACATAGACCATGGAAGGGTGGGACCTCGCACAGAGCCATATTTCAGACTCTGCTTCAAGCGGAGAGAAGCACTGGGAGCTCTTTTTACCGCCCATCACTAAGAAGTTGTCACAGGAGGGGGGTTTAGGTCAGCTGAATGAGGATGAACAATTCCTCTGTGATTTAGGAAGACTCAATTAGGGAGACTGTGATGACCAAATGCTAAATTACAATCTCCCCTTTTCTGGTTGCAGGTGGGTGTTCTTGAATTTTTGTGGTCAGGGGCAGACAGAGAGTAGAGAGATGGAAATATGAAAAGGAAGGAGGAGGAGGAAGGGGAGACTGATCTTGCCTTTTTGTAAAATGCCAAAGCTAATTTCAATGATTGCTTTAGCCATATAACGATAACCAAGATTAAAGCAAGCAGGCACCCACTTCAGGATATGAGAGCTGGAATTTTAGATTTCATTATAAGATTGCCATTTCAACAAAATAGTAATATAATGGCAATGGATTTTCATTTTTTCTCTATTTCTGTTGAAATATTCTCATAAATATATACTTAGATACAAAAAGAGATCTCTCAATTCTGTGAGAGCTCAAGAGCTCTATTTTATTCTTATGCTGACTTATCTCCAAAATATCGTTTTGATGTACAGCTTCAATATCCTTGCCAATGTCCACGTCATCAGCAATGGAAAACGGCATTATTTTCAGGGTTTTTTTTTTTAAACATAGAATTGTAGGTTATCAAAGAAAGGGGGCAGGGTTCTTCTGTTTAGTGCTCACTGAAACAGCCTTGTAACGTTACCCAGGGATGTTTATGGCTCCTGCAGCTAATTGTTTCAAGAGAGAAAATAGCATCCGTAAAAGGGACAGATTTACCCACTGCTCTTCTTTTTGATCTTTATTGCATTTCTTTCCATTAACATTTAGTCCCCTTATACTCTCCTGTCCCCAACAACCACCATGCTGTTGTCCACGTCCATGAGTCCTTTCTCCTTTTTGTTCATTCTCGCCATGCCTCACTTCCCCTCCAATAGCTGTCATCCTGCTCTCCGTCCGCTATTATTCAATGAACATAACACACAGAGGAGAAAACTAGCACCCTTATATATTATTATTTCTTGTACTAGAAGAAATGTTTCTCCAAATTATATTTTAGAACACTGAGGTTCTGAGACCACAGAGCTGGAAAGTACAGAGCTCCGCCTCTCCCTAACCCACCGCACTCCCAGGTCCACAGAGTGAACTACAGACCACTTTGCTGTGGGTCAGCCTTCCCAGGCCTCAGAAATGAAATACTTTACCCGCTGAGGCTGTGAACTACAAAGGTAGAGCTCAAATGTCATGATCAATGAGGTTCATTTAGTTGGAGAATATAGGAAAGCATAAATCGGTTACTTGATTTTAAGTACTATTCTCGAACTTCTTTTTTCTTTCTCCCATTTCTGGAGTTTACACCTGCATCGCTGTGAAGTCTCTTTCATTATTTTATTTATTAAAACCCCTTGCTAAGAATCTGAGATTCACCTGGTTTGCATATAATTTCTTCCTACATCAAATAGTGCTTTAATGAAACTTTAACGCTGAAATATTGGCATTAAGAACTAGTTATTGGCTTAATAATCATGCTTTTCCTCTAGACAGCCCATTTAAAAAGAAATCTGAATATACTTTTATATCCAAGGCATGATGTTAAACTAATGTCATAAAATAGATGAAATCTCTGAAGCACACAAGCAACAGTGGCTATAAATAGTGTTGATAGTGTTTTACTGACTCAAGCATCACAGAAGTATTTCCCTAGCATATCCTAGTGAAGTTTCCTGGTGCTGTGCTCATGCTCATGTAACAGCCATGACCAAGATACAGGCAAGAGCATGCTCAGAATTCACGGCTACTTTCCTTGTCACAGAGGCTGAGACCCAAAGTCCCTTAAATAAATGTGTGCTTATCAAAGTACATCGATAATGTTTGGTACCATATCTGAGAATCTAGCATGTGGCCACCTTATATAACTCAGCCAAACATATGCAGAAAACCTCAGTGGGAAACCTCATGGATGGAAGGCATCATTGGCCATTGGCTCTGACCCTGGAGAAGGAGGATCTCATGGTTACCAGGCACACCTCGTGATTTAACACTGTGGCCCTTGAGATTGCACTGTAGAATCCCTCTCTTTTACCAACAAAGGAAGATTTTAGTACTGCTTTCCTCTGGGGTCCATTAACTAGGGTAGAAATGTGCTCTTCTCCTGCCCCCACCAGAATACAAGGAACGAGAAATCAGACAGTGCCTGCATATAGAATAAGCAGGGGGTTTTTTTCTGAATGACCCGTGGATTCCGTGTTACTGTAGTGTCTAAACAAGCTGCTGCCTTTCATTTTAATGTGAGAGATGTAGTAGCCCTGTTGTTTTCCAAGGCTGTCAGGAAATAGACAAATTGCCTTTGATAAAACATGTTTTTGATTTCTCCGACGTAATATTCAATTTTCATTTTCATGAGGGGTTGTTTATTTTAATGGTTTGAATTGGTTGACTAGGATGTCAGTGTCTAGCGCTCATCAGCCAAGATTATAGTCTGAGTTATAATGCAGAAGAGCATATGTTGCCGTCATATTTATTATCTCCAAATACTTTTCTTTGCTCATTCTTAAAAATCAGGAGAGACAGGCCATTGGAATAATTTTTCTTTGCTCTATTCTTCCCTAAAAGTCACTTAGAAACAAAAGCAATTTGAGCAATGCTATTTACTGAAGAAAAATGTGTTCTAACTCCTAGAATTCCAACTCTTGGAACTCCAGGTTAGCAGTTCGAATTCCTTTTTTTCATATCACTACCCTGTATGTGCTCGTGTACACACACATGCCAGTGCTTTCTCTCTCTCTCTCTTGCCCTATCAATATACAAAGCAGACCTCAAAAAAAACTTTATTTTTTTAAAATCCCCAATTATAAAGGTAGTATGTATACAATATCAAAAATTCTGATAGTATAGAAAAACAGAAAAAATTAAAATCATCTATATTAAATCCCATATATACTTCTTTTTTGCCATCTTATTTAACTCTCTTAAAATTAAGAAATGAGCACCTGAAAAGTGGTTCTATTAATTAACTATCCCGGCTCACCTGTGCGGGCATGCATCCTGTATTCACCATGCCAGGCAGAGTGACCAGAAGCCCCATATGTGGAATGATGCCGCCCTCCCTCCCCACAAGCCCCGCCCCAATTCCAGGCAACAGCTGAGCAAACGGTGAACCCCCACCATGTGCCAGGCACCATGTTAAACACTGAAGACACACTGGCAGGTGTAGACAGACACGTATTCATTGAGTAAGTGCCGCAGCAAGGGTGTGGTTAACGATGAATGGGTATCATCTGGGAGAGGAAGGCATTTCACATGGTTTGCGCAGGAAAAAGTCTGCCTGGAAAAAAAATTAAATGTTCTTAGTTTATTAAAGGTAGTTGAAGCCAGAGGTTGAATGACATTGCCCAAGAGCATGGAGAAGAGAAGTAAGCACAGGAAAGAGTCTTGGAGAAATCATAATACTTAATGATTTTCCAGGGGAGATGAGCTTGCAAAAGATATCAGAAAAGAAAAAACTGGAGTAGGTTGTTGGAAAACCAGAGTATGTGGTATGTAGTAAGCTCAAGAAGAGAATGTTTCAATTAAAAGAAGTTGTCCACTGGGTCAAATGCTATTTGCTAATAATGAAGTCTGAAAGATAGTAGGTTTAGCACCATTGGTGTTATTAATGACACCGATGACAGCTGTTTTAGGATGTGCTGTAGGTCAGAGAGGCAGACAGGAGTGAATGCGGAGGTACTGGCAATGTCTCTAAATGCCTTGTCTCACATTTTGACATTTAATATAATTATTTGATGTATGGCCCTGATGTTTCCATTATTTAAAATGTGGATTTCTCACATGCATTGATTATGCCTTAATTCTGATAACCCTAGTCATAGTACCATGCCTGTTCTATAAAAAGTGTTCAATACATATTTGAATGATGAATAAATCTCCTGTCATAAACCTCCTTCCCCTGTCCTTCCTCTGCCGTTTCCTCCTGGTCTTTGATTCCTTCTCCCCCCTGACTTTCTGCATTTGATAGGCTGTCAGGTGATGCCAATTATTCTGCAACATCTCTCTATGTTACAATTTATGGGTGGGGACAAATTAACTCTCTCCAGAAAATTAAAACTTTAGGTAAGATTGAATGTTTAACATATGTAAAGTTCCTCCTCTTCCCTCTCCCTCCTTGTGAGTAGGTGTCCCCTGTCTCCCCCTTCGCCCCGTCCTTTCTCTCTTAACTGCACTTCCCCCTCTCCATCTCTCTCCCATCTCTGCCTTTTTCTAAGAATGCAAGTGCCATTTTAAACCAGCACACAGAGGCTGGAAAAGTAGGAAGAAATCACTAATCACCACACTTGTCTGATGAAGAGATATTTGCAAGGTAGCTTGAGGAGGAAAAAAAATAGATTGACCTGAACACTAAGAACAGAGAGTAAAGAGATAAAATGTGAGAAATACTGAAGATGAAACACAAAGGCTCAGATTCCTGAACGATGAAGATTCTATGAGTCTGCCAGATTCTCTTTGGTTGATGACATGAAGAGGAAATTAACAGAAGTTGGGAAATGGGGGATTAGCTGTTGCTTTCTTTGTTTTGTCCATGAGGGTGTCTCAATCCTCAGATGCCCATTAACTAAAAGGACCCGGCTGAGTTCACCTGCCCTGTGGCGCAGTCCCTCAGCACAGAGCACTGCCTGGGCTGCTGAGGGATGAATCTGATTGAGGCAAGAAACACCATCCATAATGAAGGCCTCATCTATAATGGTGGTGTGCCTTTACCTCCCGGAATGCTCAGGGGAGGAGCGGCTTATCTTCAGGATGGCCAATTCTTTATGGTTAGTATCAGAAATGAGCCTATCCATCAGCCACATGAGACTTTTAAAGGGGCACCAGGGCCATAAACTTTATGAAAAAGGCCAGAGATTGCATTCAGCCCTCAAGCAGATACACAATTACCCTAAACTCAGTTCAGGGCAGGGAGACTAAATCTTCTTTAAAAAAAAAAAAGAGTGAAGACTTCCATACTCATCATGGCTTTCAGAAACTAAGAGGTAGGAGATGGCAGTTGTCAGACAAATCTTTCCTCCTGTAGCTATCTATGCAAAAAGAAGAAGAAGAAGAAGGGCAATGAAGAAGGAAAAAATAGTAGAAAAAGAAAAGAAAAACAGCAGTTGAGCAGGCATGGGGAGGGGGAAAGAAAGAAGACAGGAGAGAGGTATTTTTGGAGTCTGTAAATACTTGCCTGCTTATGAGATAAACTCATTGATATTGAGGGGTCTTGAAAAATCCCATTGATTTATTCACTGTAGACAGAAGTTAGAGAAAATCTCATTTTCATGAGCTTTCCTTCCTATCACTCAGGTCCCTGGTGACACAGAAAGTAAACCTTTTCTAAGGGCTTCCTCAGACAGTTTGACATTTCGTTGAATTAACGGGCATATATTGTACCAAATTTATCTGCCACATCTTTCCAACCAAGCAAGGACTGATTTTCTATTGAATAGAGTTCTTAGGGCACCAAGAGGACTCTGGAAACTTCCCAGAGTGATCTTGCTTCTGAAGGCTGCCTGTCTGCCACAAATCCCCGCACGGCTCACTGCCTACCTGCCCGGATATAAAATGGTGAGGACATTCTAAATCTAGTGGGATTGTTCTGTGACACCCCGGGTCTGTCCCCCGAGGCTCCCCGTGTATACACTCTTATCATAGTTTATCTGCCAGATTTCAAGAACATCTGAAATATTTGGAAAAAGGTGTAAGAAAGGAAAGTTAGGTGAATGATGAGGCATCGTTTTGCTGGAACAGCTGAGTCTATTTTAACTCTTTAAGGGGGAACTATTTCCAACATAAACGTTGAATCACAAAATAAAGAGAACATTTGGTGATGTGGGAGAACATTTAGGGAGCCCGTGTCACCCAACTAGGACTAGTGACTCCTATAGGCAGAGCTGTGAGCCCAGTGATCTAGGATTGCTGAAACAGTTTCACAAAGGAGGTGGCTTAAAAGAAGAGAGATTTACCATCTCACAGTCCTGGAGGCTAGAAGTCTGAAACCATGGAGTCGGTAAGGCCGTGCTGAGACCTGCAGAGGCAAATCCTTCCTTGCGCTCTTCTAGCTTCTAACTGTTTGCTGGCAATCTTCAGCTTGCAGCTGAGTAAGCACAGTCTCTGCCTTGACCATTACACGGTGTTCTTGTGTCCCTGTTTTCACATGGATGTCTTCTTATAAAACACCGGACATACTAGATTAGTGGCGCACCCTATTCCACGGTGTCTCAACTTAAAGATCTGAAATAAACTCAGTTTCAAATAAGGTCACATTTGGGGATTAGGACTTTGAGATTTTTGGGTTTTTTTGGAAGGGTGGGGAAACAAACTTGTAATAATGAGTGCAAGTCATGTTTGTCTGAAGTCTGAACTGAATAGTCTTAAAGAAACATTTCTAATTCACACTTAACTGGAAATCATGGGAATCAAAGACTGTGCTAGACGCTGAGTTAAGTGAAATGATCAGAAAAAGAATGCCCTCCCCACCGAACTTCCATGCAACCTACGTGTACCTGAATACAGCAGTATCCCATTATGAATGACCTTTCAGATAAAGATATAATTATATAAACATCTTTTTTCTTCAAGAATTTATTTAGTTATATTGTGGTTCAGTTACAGTTGTTCCCATTTCCCCCCACTTTTTCTCCCCTGCCCTACCTCCCTACCCCATTCAGTCCTCCCTCTCCCCATTGTCTTAAACATCTTAATATATATAATATACAGGACACAGAGGATACAGTAGTGATTAGTAATAACTGTAGCTAATATTTATATAGCACAAAATATTTGCAAGCACAATTCTAAATGCTTTACATTTATTTAGCCCTCACGACAGTTCTCTGTAGTAAGTACAAGGCAGGCTAAGCCCTTTTCTGGTAGAACTTGCATCCTCAAGGTTTGTTTTTACGTCTCCGTGGGCCTGAATCATTACCTGTGCAGAATGAGATGAAATGAACTCCATGGTGGTTTCCTACTCTCACTTGCCCGATGTGCCAGAATCGTTGTTTGCAATGCCTTGTGGCCGTAGTTTTGGGCAGAGGCAGGCACTGGGGAGTTTTCGCATTGAAAACATGGCTGGGATGGGTTTCACTTGAGGCATTCCTTTGCCCTGGGCTGCTAAGTTGGCATTTACCAGACTGAGTCCACCATGTCTGTTCAAAATCTCTAGTGTCACTCCTAGGAATGTATACAAAACAGTCACTAAAATATAAGGATGGTGACCATTCTAAAGGAAGCTCCATGCCAGCTAGACTTTTTATCAGCTCACTGCTGTTTCCGTGGCACCCAGAAGAGCAACTGGCCCATTAGGAGATAATATTTGTAGCATGCACAGATGGGAGCAATCGGCAGGCAATTCCACCCCAAAGCTTGAATCACACCAGGGAGAACGGAGGGTGTTCCTGGCTTTTGGTAGTTACAGACACTTTATTTTGGCTTTAAAATGGAGAATATATACCATGTTACTTCGGATACACTGATTCGAGGCTTTGCTGAAGCAAACTGACACTAGCAAGTCAAGCAATATGCCCTTTCCTCTACATCCAGACCAACGCGTAGTAACCCAAGTGCCTTGCCTGACCTAAGCGATAGGTCCGTGTGTGGCATTTCAACTTCAAGCTCCTTCACACCAAAGGAGGAAAGCATAAGCAGGAAGCTGCTGCTTTGCAACTTTAGTTATTTCACTTTCCTTTCAAGACCATAAGGTTGCATCCTTTGTGGTGACAATATAACCAGTTGACTTAGAGGGTAATAATAACTAATTAGGAAATGCTAATACCTCACATGACTAAAAAACGTGAAAGGTTCAGATTTGAAAATATTTAGAGAAGAAACTCTGACATTACAGTATAAGGAGAGGCAGTGCTGAAATTTACTTTTTAGCCTAAAGTGATGAAAAATAAAGTAAATGGTGGGACATTTTGGTTAAGAAACAAAGATTTTAAAAGTTTTCCCAATGATGCTTAGCTGCAATCAACACGATGTCTCAAATGCTCTTGGAATCTGCTATTGTCAAGACGAATCACGCTGTGCGTGACATACACTATTTGGAGAATACACGTGAAGCACAGACAGGACAAGCTGTCTCTCTGTTACCTTTGTCCTCTAGATGTTCTCCGCTTGAAAAATTCTCATTTCTGTGTTGACCTTTCCTGGTAAAAAGCTATATGATGGTTATTTGCCAAATGTCCCTGGTGGTTTTCTGATCTTCCTCTGTGCCCCCATTGCCTCCAAAGATTGCAAGCTGAAATAAGTTTAATTATAGAATCTAGAAAAATAAGTTAGTTTTAGTAACAAAGACATTTCTTAATCACACAATTGGCCAGGTTAGCATATCGCCACAGAAGAATAAGCATGGCATTTTTGAAAAAGAGGAGATAAGAACCCATCCTGGAGAGCCGAGAGCTTCCTTATGAATGCTGCGTGCTATGAAGACCACGTGCCATTTGCTAGTAAAAGAGAGAGTTCGCTCTAGAGCCCCGTAGACCAGCAGAACATCCCGTCACTGGACTGTGGGCCTAAAAAAAAGCTGAAATATAATGTAAAGGATGATCCCATTCAGAAGTAAGGAGCCCCTGGCTGGCATAGCTCAGTGGATTGAGCACAGGCTGCGAACCAAAGCATCACAGGTTTGATTCCCAGTCAGGGCACATGCCTGGGTTGAGGGCCACATCCCCAGTGGGGGCCATGTGAGAGGCAACCACACATTGATGTTTCCCTCTCTCTCTTTCTCCCTCCCTTCCCCTCTCTAAAAAAATAAATAAAATCTTAAAAACATATATTTATAAAAAAAAGAAGTAAGGAGCCATTCCTTCAGGGCTGACTTGAACCACTTCATAGTTATGATGTTTTGTAACATCCCAAGCTTCCAGTGTTATTTTAAGAGGATAATGGGTTGCAAATGCAAAGAATGGGTCAAATATCATTTGGTGGCCAACATGCTGCTATGGACACCTTTTGCTTGGAAGTTCAGCAGGTACAGAAATTACCTATAGGATTTACAAAGGAGGTTCATCTTTTTTAAATTAAATTTATTGGGGTGACATCAGTTAAAAGATTATGTAGTTTTCAAGTATATGATTCTAGGATACATTACCTATACATTGCATTGTGCCCACCTCCCAAAGTCAAATATTCTTCCATCACCATATATTTGACCCCTTCACCCTTTACCTCCTCCACCTCCCTTCCCTCTGGTAAGCACCATACTCTTGTCTGTGTCTATGAGTTTTTATGTGTTGGTCTTGTTTGTTCATTTGTTGCTTTCAATTTATATCCCATATACAAGTGAAATCATATGGTCTTAATTTTTTCTGTCTGACTTACTTCACTTAGCATGATATTCTCAAGATTCATCCATGCTGTTGCAAATGGCAGTATTTTTTCCATCTTTTCTTACAGCTGAGTAGAATTTCATTGTATATACTTTCCACACCTTCTTCATCTAATTATCTAGCAAAGGACACTTTGGTTGTTTCCATGTCTTGCACCATAAATAATGCTGTAGTGAACATTAGGGTGCACATATCTTTAAGAATAAGTGTTTTCAAATTTTTCGGTAGATATCCAGAGGAGGGTTTGCTGGGTCATATGTTAGCTCTATTCTTAATTTTGTGAGGAATCGCCATACTGTTTTCCATTGTGGCTGTACCAGTGAACATTCCCACCAGCAGTGAATGAGAGTTCCTTTTTCTCCACCACCTCTCCAACTCCTGTTATTACCCGTCTTGTACATAATAGCCCTTCTAACAGGTGTGAGGTGGCATCTCATTGTAGTTTTGATTTGCATTTCTCTAATATATAGTAAAGTTGAGAATATTTACATGTATCTGTTGGCCATTTGTATGTTTCCTTGAGAGAAGTGTCTGTTAAGGTCCTCTGTTCATTTTTTAATTAGATTGTTCAGTGTTGAGTTATAGGAGTTCTTTACATACTTTGGATATTAACCCCTTGTCACGGCTGTTTGCAAATACCTTGTCCCACTTGGCTACTTGCCTTAAAAAGGAGTTTCGCCCTACACAGCAGTTTTCCCTTATCTGTGGGTTTGCTTTCTATAGTTTGCAGTCAGCAGCAGTCCAAAAATATTAAATGGAAAATATCATAATTGAACAGTTCATAAGTAGTAAATTGTGCACCATTTTGAGTAGCATGATGAAATCTCATGTTGCTTTACTCCTTTCCAGCCAGGATACAAATCATCCTCTGTCCAGTGTCTCCACGCTGTGTACGTGACCCCGGTTAGTCACTTAGTAGCCATCTTGGTTATTGGGTCAACTGTCACAATATCACAGTACTCATGTTCTTGTTTCGCTTAACAGTGGCCCCAAAGGGCTAGAATAGTGATGCTGCCCATTCAGATATTCTGAGAAGCCATGAAGTGCTTCCTTTAAATGAAAAGGTAAAACTGCTCAACTTAATAAGGAAAGAAAAGTCATTTTCTGAGGCTGTTAGACCTCTGGTAAGAACAAACCTTCTACCCATGAAACTGAGAAGAAGAAAAAAGAAATTCATGCCAGTTTTGATCCTCTTTTGAATTGTTGCCAGGAGGACAGCAGTAGCCCAATGCTAGGTCACAATGCCTGCGTCACTCACCTCCCTTCATCTACAACTCGTAGGCACTGCGTCATCTCACATCATCACAAGAAGGGCAAGTGCTGTGCAATAATGTATTTTGAGAGAGAGAAAATACATTCATATAACTTCTATGATAGTATATTTTTATAATTTCTGTAGTTTATTATCACTTATTGTGCCCAATCTCTTACTGTGCCTAATTTAGACATTAAACTTTATCATAAGTATATGTGTATAGGATAAAACATAGTATATATAAAGTTCAGTACTATGTATGGTTTTGGGCATCTACTGGAGGCCTTGTAACGTATTCCCCAAAGACATGAAGATCTACTATAATGACCTTTTTCCTGCCTTTTGAATACTGTTGTTCCTTTCTCCTAAAAGGGTGGTAGGAAACACTAAATAATTAAGATACTCCAGGACAAGAATTCCAAAGTCACATGTCCATAGGAACCAGGCAAATGATGGGTGTATCTGGAGTGATCTAAGAGTAAAAGAAAGGAAATGCCAGAGCTCTATAGTGAAGCAGAGAAAGTATTCACATGTTAAAGGGGCAGCAGGACTGATGCTAGGTGAGAATGCGGTAACAATGTTGCCAGAAGGGGCTGACATTTTTCCCCTCCCTCAGTGTGTGTGGTCACTCAAGTTCAAAATACCACTCAGCTCATCAGTTTTTACATCTTTATCTTAGGATGTTGTTCCAAGGATCCACCTGAGAACACATGTTCTGAAAGAGTGTGAAAGCCATTTGAAGTAGGTTCCATGGTCATAGCCGTTTTAAAAACACTAGGTAAAACAAAGGTAATTGTGTTTCTTCACTGCGAGGCTTATCAGAATCTTAGGTGTGTTACTTACAAAGTGGACTTCCAAGAGAAAGCGCAGGGTATGTAGCATTTCCCAAACTCATCTGACCCCTCTCTGTGAATATTTCACGAAAGTACTTTGGAAGAGCACATAGTAATTCACTTTGCAGTAAATAATGTGAGTGTAATTCCTGTAACTGAAAATCCAGTGGGACAGTAGATGTTGCAAAAGTCTAGCAATATCTACTAAATGCGTCACTGCCCAAAACCATACATAGTACTGCCCAAATGCCCAAAACCAGATGCCCAAAACCATACATAGTACCGAACCTTATATATACTATGTTTTATCCTATACACATATACTTATGATAAAGTTTAATGTCTAAATTAGGCACAGTAAGAGATTGGGCACAATAAGTGATAATAAACTACAGAAATTATAAAAATATACTATCATAGAAGTTATATGAATGTATTTTCTCTCTCTCAAAATACATTATTGCACAGCACTTGCCCTTCTTGTGATGATGTGAGATGACGCAGTGCCTACGAGATGTAGATGAAGGGAGGTGAGTGACGCAGGTTGTGGCTAGCTAAAATAATGCCTGTGAGTGACCTTGACAAGCCAGAGACCAGGATTTCAGTGTTTGGAGCAGAAGCGGGAAACAATTGGGATTTTTTTCATCAGGAACCTCGTGATTAGACTTTATCACTCATAGAGTATTTGGATTTTCAAGTTTTAAGTTGAGAGTGAGGCAAGATTAACAAAGGAAATGTATTCTATACACTAATCTATTCCTCAGTATGTGACAAAATCTTGACTTCTGTTATTCATTCAACAAATCTCTCTCACACACCCATTATGTGTTAGACAATATGTCAGCTACTGAATCAAGTCTGTAATTAAATTACTGGTTTAGCTAATGCCAGGTTTAACCTAGCGCCAGGGATGAAATTAAAATGTTTTCAGTTCATAATTTACCAGAATGGGAAACTGCTAACAAAAAATGGTGTTTTCTTTTTATAAGTGTTTTCTGACATTTTTAAAAAGAATAACTTGATCCACAACCATTTACCAAGTCATAATAAGACCGGACTTGACTTTTAGTGAGATAGGAAGCTTGATGGTCTGGTCAAGTTTCATTTTAGCCCGAACAATAGCTACTGAGAATTAAGAATACTACTGCTATTCCCTGTGAATCCTTACAAATTCTCCACTTCTCTGCCATGGTGTTCTTTGTCCTTCCCCAGTGTCATTCTGAACCTCCACCTATTTATAAATATTAAAGCTCAAATCACATGCCAATCTCTATAAAGTCATCTTTGACCCTTCCAACCTTCACCCTTGGAAGCCTGCCACTTATATCTGTAATTTTCTTATGGTTGTAACTACTTTCTCCCTTATTTAAAAAATAATTCAATAATTTACTCAGTAAGTATATATTAAGGGCCTATCATGTCTACTGTACTGGCAGTGGGCGAGGGAGTGGACACCAAGGGAAATATGATGGTCATCAACCCGACTCTTGTAACCTAGTGTGTATTTGAACGTGTCTTTCCTCTGCCTAATTTACGCCAGAGGGTCATTGAGTCCAGGACCCCATCTCATCTCGTACATGGAGTGCAGTGGCTTACACCCATTTGCCAACCAGTTTACCAAATACGGGTTTGATTCATCCCATTCCTCAGTGTTAGTTTCAGTCCTGTAGCCTGATAATGCTTCAGCAAACAAGGCTCATTTTCCTGAAAATAGTATGTTCATTCTGTTTCGAAACACTGTTGACTCCCTCTCTTTATTGCTATAATTTCAATTCCATTTATAGGTAAATACCTGCACCGTTTTTAACCACTAGGCGCAAAAAAAAAAGTATCATATCCTCTCAGATGCAGATGTGGGGGGGTTTCCAAGGACTCGGGGAGTGCCTGCCATTCGACAAGCAAATTACAACCCAATTAGAGTGCCTCGCCTCGCATTTTGTCCTGCAGTTTGCTGAGCTTGTTTTCCCATGAAGATCCAGCTCTCCTCTCCTATACCCCATCTTTCTCTGTTAATGAAAATCGTCCTTCAATCTCCGCTTATTCTGTAGCCAACAAACTAGTTTCAGTGGCAGCATTATGGTTACAGCCCACAGAAACCTTTTCTGTGCAGTAATTTAGCTGTCAGTCTGGGAGTGGGAAAGCAGCAGAAAGATGGATGCTGAGCCTGGGGCAAGCCTGCACATCTACCCTGCCTGTACCTACTTGGATGTGCACTTATTAAAGTTGATGGGAAAAATGTTTGCCCCAATTTCTCTTGACCATTGCTACATTATAGGGAGGGGAAATATTTTACTGGAACTCTGCTAATTGCTGAGAACCCTCTGTATAGAGGATGGGAATAAA
Source organism: Phyllostomus discolor (assembly GCF_004126475.2). Classification (NCBI taxonomy): domain Eukaryota; kingdom Metazoa; phylum Chordata; class Mammalia; order Chiroptera; family Phyllostomidae; genus Phyllostomus; species Phyllostomus discolor. Next base: position 20,498,408 of record NC_040909.2, on the reverse strand, counting down.
AGGTATAGATCATTTAGGGACAGAATTGGCCTCAAAAACAACTAGACAATCAAATCACTATGACATTTGTTGTAGAGTCATCTGATACGGTATTATATCAGCACACTGGTTTGGAATTACTTGGCAGGAGAGAAACTATGAACTTGGGAGCTTCCTATAGAAAAGCTGGCATGCGAGATAATAATTCCAGGTCTCTCCACTGACTGATGACCATGAATAGTGAACAAAGTGATAAATTACCTCTCTCACTTTGGTTTGTAGACTAGCAAGTCGTTTGTTTGATTGTGCCCTTAGACATCTGAAAGAGGGTGCTGAGATGCCCACAGCCAGCATCAGGTCCTCAAAGTCCATTTTTAACAATTAGTTCAGATATAGTTTATTGCTTTGTATTCTCAAAAAAACCTTATTAGGATAAATCAATACTCTATTTAAGGATTTAAGCCCTCAGTGAAATTAACAAGCCCATAAATCAAACACTCAGTAGTATCTACAGCAGTAGTTAATTTTTAAAGCTGGAGGTATCGCATATGACTCATATGCATTATGCCAATGACCAAAGTTCTGTATCTTTTTCTGACCCAAATTTCCCCACGTGCACTTTTCTTCCCTTGAGGTCTCAAGTGCACACCAAGCTTTACTCTGTCCCTAAAATGTCCCAAGCGTGTTTTCCATGAAACAACTCATTGCTGAGATTTGTCGTGAATCAATGACTCTATGCTGAAGTAGGTTTGAGAAGTTTTCTTAGCATATTCCCATTTTTGAGCAGTCACCCTGAACATTTACATGGTAAAGTCTTTGTGAAGGTCTTACAAGGAATTAAATCTTTTAAGGTTGTTTTCTTTTTAATGAAACAAGATGTTCCCCAAACCTAAGCCACTGAAGTTTTTATTTAAGTCAAACCAAGTAGCATGCGGGAAAACAAGAGACCCTCAGTCCTCCTTGAGAAAACAGGAAGTTACCTTATAAACGACAGTGCAGCTCATAAGGCAGGATTCTCAGGGTGGGATTTCCAAAACAAGTCTAGTATGAGGGCAGCTGTAGATGGACGTCATGGTAACCAAGGGCACCGTATCTTGTCTTTGGTTCTCTCAGTTTTCTAGATCTTTGTGTGGAAAAAGAGCAATTTCTGTTGGTTACTTACTGTGTGTCATCTATAATGAGCCAGTTGTACCTTAGGCCTAAGAAGAATTATATTGTTCTTCCCTATGTGCTCAGAGGAAATATTGATAATTAATATGCTTCTCAAATGGAGTGTTTTTTTTCCTGTTTTGTTAAACTATTTCTTATAAACCAAATGTGTTGAAGCAACATTCTTTATACTTCTATCAATCACGGTACCATGTACACATAGTAAAATGCACAGATCTTACCTATAGAATTTAATGAGATACTCATACATGCATACAAATAATATTCCTTCTAGAATGTGTTTATCCTTCTAGAAAGTTCTCACAATTTGGTAAATCTTATTTCCTTCCCATTCCAAGGCAACAACTGTTCTTGTTTCTATTGTCACAGGTTAAACTTGTCTGTTCTAAAATTTTATATAAATGACTCTAACATTTCATATCTACCTTGTAGATTTATCTGTGGTGGTGTGTGTTGCAGTAGTTTGTTCTTTTTTATTGCTGAGGAGTATTTCATTGTATGACCATATATGAGAGGGTTTATTTGGGGAACTCTCTATTCTGTTTTACTGAGCTATGTGTCCTTTTTTATGTCAATACCATACTGTTTTAATTACTATAACTTTGTAATGTAATCTGAAGTCAGAAAATGTGATGACTCCAGCTTTGTTCTTCTTTCTCAAGATTGTTTTAGCTATTTAGGGTCTTTTGTGAGTCTATATAAATCTTTAGGATTGTTTGTTCTATTTTGTGTGAAAATGGCTTTGGAATTTTGATGGAGGTAGATTGCCTAGGTTGGTAAATATGGACACTTTAACAATGTTAATTCTTCTAATCCATGATCATGGGATATTTTTCCATTTATTTGTGTCTTTCTTCAGTTTCTTTCATCAATATCTTATAGTTCTTTTTTCATTTTTGTTAACTTATTTTATTTTTTTACAAACTTAGCTGATTAATCTTTTTTAACTTTTTTTATTGTTGTTAAAGTACAGTTGTCTCCATTTTCCACCCATCACTCCCCTCGACCCCAGCCATCCCGACTTCCCACCCTTGATCCTGCCCTGCTTTGGTTTTGTCCATGTGTCCTGAAGGAGGGAAGAGTTTTCAGGAATATCTTACAGTTTTAAGTGTACAAGTATTTTACCTCCTGGGAAAATCTTATTCCTAAATATTTTATTCTTTTCAATGCAATTGTAAATGGGATAGTTTTTAAACTTCTCTTTTTAATAGTTTATTAGTGTCTAGATTTTAATAGTTTATTAGTGTCTAGATGCCACTGATTTTTGTATATTGATATGTATCCTGACACTTTATTGAACTTGTTTGTTCTAAATTTTTTGGTGTTCTTTAGAGCTATATATATATATATATATAATCTGCAAATATACACAGTGTACTTCTTCCTTTCTAATTTGAATGTTTTATGTTTATTTAATTTCTTATGCAATTGCTCTGGCTAGGATGCCCAGTATTATGTTGAATGAAATTGAGAGTGGGCACCCTTCCATTGTTCCTGATCTTAGAGAAGAACGTTTCAGGTTTTCTCTATTAAGGATGATGTTAGTTGTAGGCTTGACAAATATATCTTTTATCATGTTGAGGTACATTCCTACTTAACCCACTTTGCTGAGAGTTTATTTTTTATCATAAATAGATGTTGCATTTTGTCAAATGTTTTTTCTGTATCTATTGAGATTATTGTATAATTTATCCTTAATATTGTTAATGTAGTATATCACATAGATTGATTTGTGCATGTTGAACCATTCTTGCATCCTTGGAATAAATCCTGCTTGATCATAGTGTATTATCCCTTTAGTGTATTGTTGAGTTTGGTTTGCTAATTTTTGTCAAGGACTTCTATATCTATGTTCATCAGGGATATTAGCATACACACATATGTATATGTATATACACACATATACACACACATATATATATTCATACATATGTATGGTGTTTTTGTCTGGTGAAGGTATCAATGTAAAGCTGGCTTTATGAGTTTGGAGACATTTCCTTCTATTTTTTTGGAAGAGGTGGAGAAGGATTGGTGTTAATTCTTCTTTAAATATTTGGGAGAATTCCTCAGTGAGACAACCTGCTATACCCTTTGTTGGGAATTTTTCATTACTGAGTCAATCTTCTTACCAGTAATTGGTCTTTTCAGGGGTTTTTGGTATTTCTTTATGATTCAGTCTTGGTAGGTTGTATGGTCCTAGGAATTTACATTTGTGTTTCTTCTAGTTTGTCCAATTTGTTGACATATAATTCTCCCTAGAAGTCTCATGATTTTTATGTTTCTGTGGTTATCAGTTGTAACATTCCTTCTTTCATTTCTGATTTGATTTATCTGAGTGTCTCTTTTTTTTCTTGGTGAGTCTATATACAATAGTCTGTTTTATCTTTTCAGTAAACCAACGCTTAGTTTTCATCTTCACAGTTGTCATGTTAGTCTCTATTTCATTTATTTACACCTGATATTTGTTATTTCCTTGTTTGTACTAACTTCTTTTTTTCTTAATGCATGTATTTACTGATGTGAACTTCCCTCTTAGAACTGCTTCGCTGGGTCCCATAAGTTTTGGTATGTTGCCTTTTCATTTTCATTTGTCTCCAGACATTTTTTCTATTTTTCTTTCGATTTATTTTTGACCCATTAATTATTCAGTAGAATGTTGTTTAATCTACATATATTTGTGGTTTCTCCATTTTGCTTCTTATAGTTGATTTCTGGTTTCATACCATAGTGGTCAGAAATACTGATTGAATCTTCTTGATTTTACTAAGACAGAGGTGGCAAACACAAGGCCTTCTACCTTGTTTTATCTGGTCTGGCACCTTGTTTCTACCTGGCAGCAGCACCAAGATCCTTGCCCATTGTTAAGGAGTAGTTACATTTATACAGTCCCAAAATTACATTCAGCCCTTTGAAGGCAACTGCAAGGCTGATGTGGCCCCTGGTAAAGATGAGTTTGACACCTCTGTACTAAGAGTTATCTTGTTGGCTAACATATAATCTGCCCTGGAGAATGTTCTATGTGTGCTGGGGAAGAATGTATATTCTGCAACTTTTGAATAAAATGTTCTGTAAATGTCTGTTAAGTTCATCTGAACTAACATGTCATTTAAGTCCAATATTCCATTATTGATTTTCTGTCTGAATGATTGTTGAAAGTGGGGTATTGAAGTTCCCTACTACTATTGTATGGCTATCTGTTTCACCTTTTAGCTCTGTTAATGTTTGCTTTATATATTTAGATGCTCCTATACCGGGTGCATAAATATTCACAAGTGTTATATCATCTGTTGGATTGACCCCTTTATAATTGTAGATAGTGACCTTCTTCGTTTTGTATAACAGTCTTTTCTTAAAGTCTTATATTTTGTCTAATATAAGGATAGCTACTTGAGCTTTCTTTTTGTTTCCATTTGCTTGAAATATTTTTTTCCATCCCTTCATTTTCAGTCTCTGTGTTCTTAAAGCTGAAGTGTATTTCCTGTCAGCAGCATGTTGTTAGGTCTTGATTTTCACCCTTTCAGCCACTCTGTCTTTTGGAGAATCTAGTCCATTTACATGTAATCATTAATAGGTTTGGATTCACTGCCATTTTATTAATTGGGGAGTTTTTGGAGGGGGGTTCTATTTTATAATTCCTTTGTTTCTTCTTTTCTTACTCTCTTCCTTTGTAATTTGATGACTTTTTTAATGGTATGCTTAAATTCCTTTATCTTTTGTGTATATGAGATTTACATGACACATCTTGTATTTTTAACAGTCTGTTTTAAGCAGATAACATCTTAAATTCAAACACATTCTAAAGCTCTGCATTTTTACTGTATTTATCCATACTTTATGTTTTTAATATCACAATTTGTCTTTTATCTTGTGTATCCACTATAAAATTATTGTACTTATTTTTACTACTCTTGTCTTTAAACTTCGTATTAGATTTACAAGTGATTAACCCACCACCATTAGAACATTAGATTATTCTGAATTCAACTAAATATTTATGTTTACTTTCCCAATGAGATTTGTACTTTCATATGTTTTCATGTTATAACATTTCCTCTTTCGTTTCTGATTAAGAAGTCTCTTTAACACTTGTTTTAGCTTAGAGAAGTTCCTTTAACATTTCTTATAAGAGTTGTCTAACGGTGCTGAATTTCTCCAGCTTTTTCTTATTTAAAAGTCTTTATCTCTTTTTCAATTCTGAAGGACAACTTTGCTGAGTTGAGTAGTCTTGGTGGACAGGATATTTTCCCCCATCATTTTGAGTGTATGGTGTCACTTGTTTCTGGCCTGCACAGTTTCTGCTAGAAAAGAAAAAAAAATCTGTTTATAGCCTCATTGGGGTCCCCTTAAAAGTAACAAGGTTTTTTTGCTGCTTTTAAAGTCCTCTGCTTGTATTTAACTTATCACAATTGTAATGTGTCTTGGCATGGGCTTCCTGGATCTGGAGGTCTGTTTCCTTTCCCAGGTTAGGGAAGTTTCCATCCATATGTCTTTGTATAGCTTTCCTGCCCTTTCTCTTTCTCCTCTGAGATCCCCTATAATGTGAATATTGGTCTTTTTTAATAGTTTTTTTTACAGATTTTATTGATTTTGTTTATAGATAGAGAGGGAGGGAGGGAGAAAGGGAAAGGAAAAAACCAGTGTGTGGCTGCTTCTCACACACCCCCAGCTGGAGACCTGGTCCACAATGCACGCATGTGCCCCACTGGGAATTGAACCAGCATCCCTGTGGCTTGCAGGCCAACACTCAATCCACTGAGCCACACCAGCCAGGGCTGGATATTGGTCTTCTTGATGTTGTCCCTTAAGTCTTGTAAGCTATCTTGGCTCTTTTTCTTTTCTTTTCCTTTCCTTCTCTTTCCTTTCCTTTTTCCTTCCTTTCCTTTTTCCTTTCCTTTCTTTTTTCCTTTCTTCTTCTCTCTCTCTCTCTCTCTCTCTCCCCCTCTCTCTTTCTCTCCCCCCCGTCTCCCTCTCTCTCTCCTTTTCTTTTTGCAACTCTTCAAATTGGCTGATTCATTCTTTTGCTTCATCTAGTTAGTTATTGACCCCTCCATTGAATATTTCAGTACAGTTATTTTATTGTTAAGCTCTGTAATTTCTGTTTGGTATTTTCTTATATTTTCTGCCTCTTTGTTCAAATTCTCACCTTGTTCAGGCATTGTTTTCCTGACCTTGATGAGTATCCATGTGACTGTTATTTTCAACTCTTTATCAGGTAAGTCACTCATCTCCATTTTACTAAAGTCTTTTTCTGAGGTTTTATCTTGTTCTTTTGTTTGGAACAGATTCCTCTGTTTCTTCATTTTCCTTGGTTCTCTGTGTTGGTTTTCATGCAATAGATAAAACAGCCCAGTCTTGAAGGAGTGGTCTCATGTAGGAGGTGGAACTTACAGGTCAACCCCAGCCTAACTCTTGGTTGTCTCTCAAACCTTTGTAATTGTCCAGGCAGCCTTCTTTGTTCTTAGTGGCTCCCAGGAGTTGAGGGTGTGCTGAGACTTGTCAGTGTCCTTAAGAGGAGAATCTCAGTAAGCATCCAGATGTAAGCTGATTGGAAGCTGCACCCTTAGGCAGCAGCTTTCAAGGTGAGCAGACATATCTCTTTTATAAGAAGCCTGAGAGATGGGCATTTTTGTCTGCTTCCTCACACTGAACCCTGGGGGGTAGATAGTCAGCTGAGAAGTTTCTCTGTGATTTTTATTATAAATATACCGCCAGGTGCCAAGTCTTGAAACCTTTGTTAATCTGAAGATGTCTTTCTGTCACCTTTGTTTTGAAGGATATTTTTTATTGAATAAAGAATTCCAGGTTGTAAACTGTTTTGTGTTTTTTGTTGTTGTTTTTTTAATATCTGTATTTTAAAGATGCTGTTCCATTGCCTTCTGGCTTGCATTATTTCTGATAGTGAGAGCTATTATTCTCATCATTATTCTTCTGTATGTAATGTATCTTTTCCCCTGTGGCTGCTTTTCTTCCTCTGTATCTTTTGTTTTCAGCATTTAATATGATGCTTAAGGTTTGGTTTTCCTTGTAATTATTCTTTGTTTTATGTATTTAGCTCCTGGAGTCTTGATAGTTAAAAAATATTTTGGGATAATAATATGGCATATGATGAATGATTTTGTTTTAATGTATTTCTCCTGCCCCAATCTGTCTCCTCTGTCTTCGGAGACTTTAGTTACATGTCTGATAAACCATTTTGTGTTGTTGCATTGAATGTGAAAGCTCTATTTATTTTTTTCCTTTTAATCTTCTCTATGCTTTACTTTTAGACATTTTCTATTTCTTTCTTCAAGTTCGCTGTTTTTTCCTTTTGAAATTTTTAATCTGCTATTGATCTTGTCCAGTGAGTTTTTCTCTTTAAGATACTGTTTTTCAGTTACAGAATTTCCATTTGGTTCTTTTATAATTTGCATTTGTCTGCTGGGGTTTGCCAGTTGTTACCTCATTATGTCCATATTTCACTTAAATTATGGAAATTCTTTATAACAACTTTTGAAATCCTTATTTGCTGATTGTGACATCTGTGTCTTGTCTGTATTTCTTTATTTTGTTTTATTTTGTCATGCTAATTTATTTTCCTGTTTTTTTTATTGTCTTTTAATTACTGAATATATGCTAGACATGATTAATGTTGTATTATTGGGAGCCTGGGTTATATTATTATCCTTTAAAGATGGCTGGCTTGTATTGTAATAGGCTATTCAGTAGCTCGAGTTTCAGTTTGCTTTTAGGCTTTGTTGGGACAAATCTAAAGTAGCTCATGTTATAGGTTAGAGTTGCCATTCTTCTAAGGCATGGTCTTTGTAAAGTTTCACCTGGGTGATCTTGATAATCAACAAAGTCTGTCCACTTTGAACAAAATTGAAAAGTTTTAAAGTGGTGTGTGATCTTTGAAATTGTTTATCTCCCCACTGCCAGTATGTATTCTGGGCCAGACCTCAGTGAGTGTCACTCTTTTGATGAAAATAGCATTTGGCTAATGATTAAATAATTTATCTTTCTATATAGAACAAATTATTCTTATTTTTATGACTGGAAAATTATTGCAGCTTATGAAATGCATTCAAAATGAGATGTATAAACTATTCTTTTAGGATTCATCAAAAAATAAAAGAGAATATAGCTTCTATTATTTCTGACTTTAATCATATTGCTTTTATATTTTCTCCTTTTTACATTTCATCTTTTTGAGGTTTAAAACATTTGTTTCTAATTCTTTAGATTTTATTTCTATTTTTTATATATACATTTACTCTAACCTAAACTTGAATTGGATTTTGTGTCAATTTAGAGTATTTTTTAAAAAACATTTGCCAGCTTTTATTTACCACCATAAATCAATTTAATTCCCTAAATATCAGCATTTTTGCTGCCATTTCACTGACTGCTACAATACATTTTTATATAAGAATCATGACAAATAAATAATTTGCGTACTGTCCTTTCATTGTAAAAGTATAAGGCAGAGTTTGCAGCCCTTTCAGCTGAACCTACAAATTAAGAGGTACCATTATTTTGAAGATAGCATAAAGCATGCATCATGTCAAAAGCAGAACACCAAGAGGTAATGACTATAGCTGTGCTACCTGAAGTTCAAAAATACTGGATTACTACATCAATTGGAATTTAGTCTTTAGCAAACAACAGCGTCATCAATTTGAAGTATGAAAATGAGGCAGAATTTCTTTTAGAAATGTGGCAGAAGCCATAAAACCCCCCCAAATACCAGAATGATTAGGCATCTCGTTAAGAAGTATAAGGTAGTCATTCAGTTTAACTTGTTTTGAGGGTTTCTTCTTATTTAAAAATGGATCTATTTTTTTATCCACCATGTCATCGATGGGAAAAATTTGAATAAATTATTTATGAAGGACTTTCTAGATTTTTGTAAGAACTATGCATGATGGGATTATTGGTTTAATTCTGTTTCACCACTCTTACATTTATCTTCTTCCCTTCTTTCCTATTTTCCTTGTTCTAGCCTCTGACGTAGCCCCTGCAAAGTGTTTTGTATGCCCTTACTCATTTTATTTATTTTGTTTCTTATTTCCAGAGAACAAAGCTAAAGAAAAACACTTCCTATTTGAAATTTTTAATTTTAGTCTTGATTAGGTCCTGCTTTCTCTCAAATGACGAAATTTAAAAATCTTGGTTTCATTATCTTTTTGACATCTTCACTTGTTCCTGATCCAGCCCCTCCACAATTATTCACATTTGTCCCAAATTCAGTTTCATGATCTTCATTCTGACTAAGGAAATCATCTAAACTTAAACTATAGCTCAAATTTATTTGCATTTGTTATTGCATGAATCAGGGTAGGCTGAAGAGCTGTAACAAATAGACCAAATTATAAAAAGCTTAAACCTGATAGACCTTTATTTCTCATTTATAACCCACCACGGATGTTTAGGTTGGAGGCAGCATTCCTCCACATCATGTTTCAGGAGCTTGGTCTCCTTCCATCTTGTGGCTTTTCCATGCCCTTTACCCTTGATAAATCGGCATGGTCAATATGGGTTTACCCATCCACATTTCTTGGTGAAAGAGAAAAGAACCCACACCTTTGTAGTCAATTAATATTCAACAGAGGAGGTGAACACATACAGTGGGCTAAAGACAGTTTATTCAATATACGGTGTTGGGAAAATTGGACAGATATGTGCAGAAAAATGAAACTAAATCAGTTTCTTACACCACACACAAGAATAAATTAAAAATAGATTAAAGACTTAGATGTTAGACCCAAAACTATGAAAGTCAGAAGAAAACATAAGCAGCAAAGTCTTGCACATAGCTCGTAGTAACATTTTATCAGATATAACTCCCCAGGCAAGGAAAACAAAAACAATAAACATGTAGGACTACATCAAACTAAAAAGTTTTTGCACAGCAGAGGAAAATATCAGCAACATAAAAAGAAAATTTGCACCTGACTGGCATAGTTCAGTGGATTGAGCATGGGCTTCGAACCAAAGCATCGCAGGTTCGATTCCCAATCAGAGCACATGCTTGGGTTGCAGGCCACAGCCCCCAGCAACCGCACATTGATGTTTTTCTCTCTCTCTTTCTTCCTCCCTTCCCTCTCTAAAAATAAATAAATAAAATCTTAAAAAAAAGAAGTACTTATTTAAAAGAAGAAAAGGAAATTCAATGAATGGAAGAACATATTTGCTGATATATCTCATAAGGGGTTAATATCCAAAATTTATAAATAAGTTTTGTAAAATTCAACATCAACAAAAAAGCAACTCAATTAAAAAATGGGCAAAGGACCTGAATAAACAGATACTTCTCCAAAGAGGACATATAGATGGTCAATAAATATATGAAAAGATGCTCAACATCATTAATCACTAGAGAAATGCAAATTAAAACCACAATGAGATATCATCTCACACCTGTCAGAATAGCTATCATCAATAAATCAACAAACAAGTGCTGGTGAGGATGTAGAGAAAAGGGAACCCTAGTGTACTGTCAGTGGGAACCAGTCACTGGCAGACTGGTGCAGCCACTGTGGAAAGCAGTGTACCTCAAATCATTAAAAATGGATCTGCCTTTTGACTCAGCAATTCCACTTCTGGGGATATATCTGAAGGAACCCAAAACACTAGTCTCAAAAGAACATAAGCATGCCTGTGTTCATTGCAGCATTATTTACAATCACCAAGATATGGGAACAGCCCAAATGTCCATCAGTAGATGAGTGGATAAAACAACTATGCAGCATTTACACAATGGAATACTACTTAGTCATAAAAAGAAGAGTGATTTACTCTTTGTGACAGTGTGGGTGAACCTGTAGAACATTATGCTAAGTGAAATAAACCAGTCAGAGAAAGACAAATACCATATGATTTCACTCATATGTGGAATCTAATGAACAAACTGAACTAAGAAGCAAAACAGAGAGAGACTCACAGATAGCAGGATGACAGCAAGGAGAGGGGAGAGTAGGAGGTGAAGAGATTAATCAAAAGGACTCACGGACATGGGCTACAGGGTGGTGATTGCTGGGGGGAAGAGGTATAAGGGGACTAAATGGTAATGTAAAAAATACAATAGAAATTATTTTTTTAAAGGAAAAGAATAGAGGGTCGCTCACCTCTTAATGGTCTGGACTTAGAAATGGCCCACATATTATCCACTCATATTACGCTTTGGCTATGTGAGTGATGAATTATGATTAGGCCTGAATTATGTGCACTCTACCCCTTCAGTTCCTACCAGAAGAATGTGGGATGGTCTATCCACGTGAACGAGCAGTTCTGTTATTAAGACAAAGGAAGCAATAATGGGCAAGATAACTGCAGGTGTTCTCTATATCTCACAGGATTTCCCTTCCTCATTCATATATTATTTGATTTCATTCTTGTTAAGAGCATGAGTGGGGCAAGTATGGATATCTTTTCTCAGGAAACATGTTTAAACAATGATGATTTTGAATCAGTTTTTAGTGATTTAAGGAAGATTGTTAAAAATTTTATCCCAAACATGAGTTTAGTTTTAGTGGTTAAGATCATGCACTCAGATCATACTTTCTGTTTCAAAGCCAGGATCCACTGTGTCTTACTTGTATAACTTTTTAACCGTGTAACCTCAGGTAAGCTAGCCTCTCTGTGAGTCAGCTGGTTCTACCATAAAATGGACAGGAAAATAGCCAAAACTTCATAGGTTTGTTCTGATAAATAAGTAATACACATAAAATTCTCAAAGATATAACAGTAATGGCAATTGTTGCGAGAATTGTTTTTATTCTCTCACTTAAGTGCATACATGTTTTAAAGGTGTAAGCCATTTCTGGTTATGAAAGAAAAAGCTCTTAACAAATGTTGGATCTTCAGGAATAAAAAAAACCTAGAAAACTATAGCGTTATTTATTTAATTTCATGCCTTTTACGCTTGCTTTTCTTCCTAATAGTATTTCTACATGTTTCCAGAAAAGTCAATATTTTTCAGTTTCTCCTTTTAAAGTAGGTTTTTATGTGGGGCATGTAAACAGCATCTGAAACAAGTGAAATTAAATTCTCCAAAGTGTAGGATTAAACTAAAAAGGAATGTACAAGCCCGAAACCATGGTTCATAGGAAGGTTGCAATTTTGCTAGCAACGAAACCAAAACTAAGCATAAAGAGAGAGAGACAGAATGTGTTTGATAGAGATTTCACAGTAGAGATTTAAAGCAAGAGGTCGAATTCATATGGATAAAAACTTGATTTGGCTAAACTTGCAGTGATCTAGGAAGAGCTTCATTTAGTTTTACATTAGGTTATTCACATTTCTCCTTGCTGTTTCCTCAATCAATCCTCCAGTGATTTGATACACCATGTCTAATTCTTCATAAATCAGCTCAACTTTAGAGTGATATTGACAGTGACTTTGCCGACTCCATTGTCTTCTGTCAAGAGTTTTATTCGGCTTCAAAACAATTTGCCGTGAACACCCTGTTTGCTTGCTACACTGGTCTTTGTTTCGGCTGAAAACTTTGATTTATAACTGTATGTAATTGATGGCTGTGGGGTAGGGGCACTATAGCTCACGCTCCTCCTCTTTTAATCTAGCTTTGCCTAGAAATCCATGTTGTGGAGCATTCTCAAGGGAACCAGGCTGGGAAATTTTCCATATACCCAATGGGAGGCCATTAATCATGGTGAGGAGCGTGTTTGTGAAGGTAAAGAAAACAAAAGTCAGACCATCTCATGACGGCTTATCAAAAGAATAGATGTTAAAGGTAATGTATTCATTGTGAGGCGTTCATTTCTTAAGAAAAAAAAACAACTGATAAAAAAAGAAAGAAAAAAAAAGAGCTGAGCTATTTTGTGAACCAGATATATTTGCTACTCCAAAAGCAAAATTTGACATTAGTTCTTCAAGTTATTGCTATTGAAAAGCTGCTCCAGAGTCCTTGACAAGTTGCTTAGTTGTTGACTGGGAAGCAGTTGAAAGCTCTTTTTAAAAAGTACATATTTTTTCTAACGATGAAACAATAAAAAATACTTTTTCTTTTCTGCTAGCTTCATCACAATGTAGCTTGTGGTACCTGTCACTCCAGTATTTGCTGAATTCGGGCCCATGTTCTCTCCTCATCCTGCCCCCTTTAGGTATTTGCTGGTTCCGAAAGAGTCAGCAAAATGTTCTCAGTTGCGCATTTCTTTAGGGTGCAAACATGGGCACTAAGGTTCTGAAAGTAATTAGAGATTCTTCACGAGGGTTGGGAAGATTAGAGCAAGCCAATTATTTTTTCTTTAATATTCATGTGTGAAGATATCAGACTTTGTAATTTACTTTTGGTTTATTTTGCTTTTCCTTCATAAAAATTACCCTGCCAGCTAAAGACATTTCGTGATATTTCAATAGCCTCCTCAGAAAAACATTAAATATATATATTTGCAAATAAATTATAATGCCAAATTAGAGTAATACATCGCTGAATAGAGGAGATTTTAGATGGTTTATTTACACAAAGTATTTCAGTGATTGAGAATGCTGATCCAGCAGAGATAAATAAAGGAAGTAACAAAGAAAATCAAAGGGAGTTGTAAGCACTGATGGGGATTGGATCATATCCCACAAAAATATCTCAAATTATGACAAGAGCTATGTTGAAATACTGCTTAATATCAGTTAACTCTATTTGCTAAGTAAACAGCTCTTACCATTGAAGTGGCATTGAAAGGGGTCTGAGGCAAGCATGTTGTAGTTCTTTGTTTTATCCACATATTGATGTAGGCATTATGTGAAGTTATTTGTTTTATTTTGCATTGTTTTATGTCAGTGAGTTTCAGTAATAGCAAGCCTCTCCTTGGAAGAGAAGCCGAGAACATTTTCAATTTATTTCCTCCTCTTTAAAGGAGTTCGAACTTATGATAAATAGTTCCCATGCGAATGAATGATGTTAAAGTCAGAATGGAAAGAGTACTTTTCATAGACTGTATTCCTGGTGAAATCAGAATCTTTTGAAATGAGGAGAACAGCAGTTCCCAGATGTTGGTACATTAGCACTCGAAGTGCCCACTTAATGACAAAGAATCAATGGACCTCGGAGAACGATCCCTTCGCATTGACCTAATGTGGGATGTAACCTCAACGCAGGTCTACTGATGTGACTTCTCAGAAACGTATTCATTAACCAAATGACAGAAAGCAGTAATTAAAATCCATAGTTAATCTAAATGAAAGCACAAAATGACACAGACGTGGAACAACGTTGAAGAATTAAAAATCCATTTCCTTGAAAGGGATGAGGGACAACCTGTGATGTCGCTTTTCATCAGAAAGAACTTGGCACCTTCGCATGTCATCAGAAAGACTTTCTTTCAAAATAAAGCTTCCAGAGACGAGAAGCCTGCACTTCAGCTGTTTTTAGCTCTTTGTTGGGGAAAATAGGTTTGGAAGAAAGAGGCTAGTATGTGTAGGATATTTTTAAGCCTCTCCAACTTCCTGATATTTGTTCTGCTCTAACAGCTTTGCATTTCCAAACTAATATTGAACTTGTTTTGCACCAAAAGTTCTAATCTTGAGAACTAGTTCACTATTTATGTTCAGTGCCTAAATTCCCTCTCTTAAAATTAAAAGAAGATCTCATCATTGTACTCACAGTCTCCTGTGCCCTAAAAAAAGTGGAAGCTTCAGAAAAAAATATCATTCGGGATGTTTTCCATTAAAACCACCTTCCTATTGTCTGATGTTGTCATATAAATGTGTACGTTCTTCCTTAGGGGACAGGATTTTTTATTGGACTTTTGGGATATGGCCCTTCAGTATAGAGTCAATAAATCTCCTTTCACTTCCTGTGTAAGCTGTTCAGATTAGGCCAAAATAAAATATTCGTGGTACTAAGGAGACAAAAAATACCCTCCCCCCCAAAATAAAGTGGAACATTTTCATCGTGAGCAGAGAAAAATGTCAGAAACAGCCAATATGTACTGAAATGAGTAATTGCTGTATGGTGTATCATAACAAGCATCTCTTGTTCAAGCTCACACTCCATTTTTCATGTGGGGGAGAGAGGTGGTTTCCTTCAAGAAATGTTTAAAATAATCCATGATCTCCGAAGTACTACATACATATTATTAAAATAAAATATGAAGCCTATTGGCTGTGTTCCAGAAAAGCTGAACTAGGTTAAATGACATAATGAACCATACTAGCTTTGCATGCAATTATTTAATTGGGGAATAGATTTTTCTATCACTGTCCCTGGCAGTAGCAGCCATTTGATCCCGAGGCTTGGATTAAATGTTTCATCAGGAGTGCCTATTTAAGGATCTTTGCGGAACAACAAGTCAGTCCCCTGGGCAAGCCCATGTCAACTGCAATAAAGAGATCTGCACAAGTGAGTGAAAGGTATTTTTTTTTTTGTCGTAAGATGTTCGGAGACTTGTCTGTGTGCACTGTGCTATCCGGACTGCTTTCTGAGCTTTGAGGGCGCCCTGACTCCCGATGGCAAAGGTTGGAAGCTGAACTCAGCCCGTCCCTGGGATTCTGGGATTTCTTTAGGAAAATGAATTCTCAAGCTACTGCTCTCTTTCTAAGCACAGGTGAGTCCTTGGCGAAAAGGACAAGTGCACAGATCCTGTGACTTGCCTTTCTCTTCTAGGAAATAGTGGCTTCCTGACCAAATCTTAAACCGGACAGTTCATTGCTTTATGCCTTCGACAAAATCCACCATCTGTTTCACATGGGCTGGATGCAAATTTTATAGACTTCGCAATTATCTTTTAGTTTGGTTAGGTTTTTTTCTCACTTATTCTCCAAGCGGTTGTAGACATAAATGCACGCAGCTAAGAATGACTGGAATATTTGTGGAGTGGGCATTTGTCACATTAAAACAGTTGGATACATTTAAAACCATTCTGGAAATTGAAATCTGAACATCTGTATAAAAAAAGGCAAACAATAAAATCTGCTGTTGCTGCTATCAATAGCCATGTAAACAGGTTTAATTTGGGCTTTATTTTTCCCTCTGTGATGCTGTGATCATATTGTTGTGGTCTGAATATTCTGCAAGTTATCTCAAAATTGATACAAATGCATCCTGCAATGTGGTTGAATCAGAAGATGTGTGGAGATTTATTTTGGGGATCTGGGGATGTGTTTGGGCATGCTGTTTCACTCAAATTAAGAAACCAATTGCAGCGCAATGTTCTTTTATAGACTCCGAGTATTTGAATAATTGGATGGCTATGCTCTGCCTCACTATAGCTTAAGAGGCATCTTTTGGAGATTGGGGAAAAGTGGAAACAAGTGCGTTTACAACCAGGCTCCAGGAATCTGCTGACAGGGCACTTAGGAGAGAGAAGGCGGTCCTGTCAGTTGCTTAGAAAAGTTCACAGAATCTTCATCCCATCTGTTAAGCGAAGGGAAAAAGTATCCAACCAAAAAGGTTGGAAACTATTGTGATGTTTGAGGTCTTTTGAGAGCAAGATGGCAAAGCAAATACTCTTACTTGCCTTTCTTCTCTTAGTTTCATTCAGGACTCTTTGTTCATTTGTTTGCCTGAGATCTTAAAAATAAATAGAAAAAAAAGACTCTGTTCCTGAATAAAGGGTCTCTATTCTGCTAATTTGTAGGCAAGGCCATTCCTCCAGAATTTAGAGAAAATGGAAGTAGAAATGAGTGGTCTCTCGCTTTTGTGTTTACTGTTGTTTCCAAGACCTCTTTCCCCCATGTGTGAGAGGGGACACAATAATCTGTCACCTCAAGCCCTGTCCCCACACCACCACCGAATGTAGGCTGTTACCTGGAAGTTGTAATCTTGACTCAAATTACATGCTTGCTCTTTTATTTCCAGAAAAGAATGTAAGACAATCTCTACAATGGTGCAGAAGTTTCACTAATACCTTACTTGTAATAAAATATGTCTCTGAGAAGCATGTTGTCATGCTATATAATTGCTATTGGTTATGGGGACATTTTTCCCCCGAATGGATTCCCAAACAGCAATATCACCTGAACCTGAGTTCTTGGCCTTGAGGGAGGATGTTTGAAGCAAAGGTCATTTTTCCTCATGCCCTTATTCGGCCTCTAATGTTAATTTAGGAGGTAGGTAAGAGAGGGCTGCACCTACAGCTCAGAACAACTACCCAACAATCTTTGTAAAATCATCACAAATGAGGGATTTTGAATTACAATATTCCAACTGCCATTTTCAATTAAGTGGCATTCGGTCCTCACTTAGAGCACATGTGGTTCACAGGAGTGTTGACTAGGAATCAGTCTCGTGTCACAGTCATCCCTTGCTATAAACAGGTGGCAAAATAGTTACCACCGGTAACTTGCATAGAGTGAACATGTTATTCTACATGATCTTTTTGCTACCTTCTCCACTGGAAGGTTAGGTTTCATTTGTTTCAGTTTCAGTTCTGTGATTTAGCACTATTGAAAGCTCAGGTTTTTTCTCCCTTTATGCAAGTATCTGGACTGGGATACACTTTTGTTTTGTTTTTACTTTAACTTTGTCAGGAAAAGGAAGGAGTGATATCTCTCAGGACCTCCTGCGAGCATAGGTATTGCACATCACCACCACAGTGTTTTGTGGACTGAAATATAAGACTCTTCCTTGACCAGCATTGGCCTGGAGTTTCAGTATCTTTGGAGGACCTTCCTCTTTCTTGCTAAGGCACGAGGAATCATTCATACTCTCGTTGGTTCATCAAATGCCCACTCTGTGCCTCCAGTAGCTGTATAGAGAGGTTCAGGGCAGCTTTTTTCAAACTCTAATGTGCATTTCACCTCACCTGGGGGTTTGTTAAAGTGCAGCTTCTTGTGCAGGAAGTCTGGGGAGGACCCTGATGTTCTTCAGTCCTGAAAAGCACCCAAGTGATATCAGTGCCCTGGCCTGTGGGTAGCAAGGGTATAGGGTACCCTTGCGAACTTCCAGCATATCAGGTTGTGTGTGAACTTGCACCAGTAACAGAGGACAGACTGTGAGGAGGGAGACATTGAGCTAACATTGATCACCTATTACCCGTGAGTCACGTGCTATGCTAAATGATTATGGGTTGGTCTCTGATCTTTATGATACCCTCTAGCTGGTGTGAGAGACAGGCACATAAACCATTTTGCACAGGAGTGTGACAGAAAAAGCTCTGTCCCAAGATGGCAGTGGCACCAAGGGGGGAGGAAGCAGCTTTGCATGCGTGGGTCAAGGAGCCATCACAAAGGTGAGTGACCTTGTCCATCTGGGTCTTAAAGGGCAAAAGGGTTCCAAGCTGATGAGGTAGGAAAGTGGCTGTTCGAAGGTAAAGAGGTGTGATGGTAGCATAGAGTGTTTGAGGGAGCTGGCAGTTCCTGGGCCAGGGGCTGCACATGTGAGACAATCAGAAAATACAATGTGTGTGTGTGTGTGTGTGTGTGTGTGTGTGTGTGCACGCGCGCACACACACATCTATATGAGTATATATGCCTGGCATGTCACATTTATTAGTTCTAAGTCTTATAACAAACCTGAAAGGAGGTAGTATTTTCCCCATTTTGCAGATAAATAAACTGAGGTGCTGCAAGATTATGGAACGCTTTGGTAGTTTGTCAGAGGCTGGATTTCAAGCCCAAATCTAGGTGACACCAAAGTCATGTCTGGCCTTCTGCCAAGCTTAGCGAAGTCGGCAGGAGCCAGAGCAAAAGCGAATGTATAAACTGCTCTAAGGAAGTGAAAGTGGACCCTATGTGCCATATGAAACTTGGGAAGACTGTTAAGTAGAAAGATGGTATTTGGATTTTTGAAAAATTATTGTGGAAGCTGTGTGGAGTGTAAATTAAAAGGGCATTGTTTAAAAAAATGAGATGAGAAATTGATGACTGTCCAGCACCCAGAATTGTCAGCCCATGGGTGAGCTAAGAAAATGTGAACCTCACAAAATCCAAGGGGTCTTCTGGCTAGTCCAGGAGAAAACACGAAACAAAATATCAGATACAAAATCAGACGGCACCCCTGAGTTCAGACTAACCCACCGGTATATACGTAGTGTCCAGGGAGCACCCCAGCTTGTAAACGGGTATTGTCCAGACACAGGAGGCCAGGGTGGTGGAGCTCTGTCATTCTCAATGTAATTCTGAGGATCCTGCTGCCTTAAGACCCAGCCACTGAGTTACTTAAAGTTAAATCTTCACTCCCCGCAGTCTCCTATTGCCTGCTTAGGGAAGGTACTCTATTTGATGCTCTTGTCCCACCTTTCCACGGTTACTTTCACCAACCTCTCTGAAATATTTCCCAAGGGAACATCAAGGGCTGATGACATGTGTAGTCATGTAGGTGTGCCCAAGACACACACCTATCAAACATGCCCTCACAGTCATTTCTTGAGCACCCACTGTGTCTTGGGCAGATAGCAAAATTCTGGAAGGAAACTCATGTGGAAGATAAGACTGGTCTCTTTTTACAGAGAAGGAAACTGCAGCGCAGAGCAGTTAAATTCACCTGCTCAGGTCAGAGAGCTGGTCAGAATCAGGGTGCTGCCCCAGGTCTTCCCATGTCAAAACCTTGGCATCTTACTCGTGGCCACGCTGCCACCCTGGGCATGTGCTGTATCTCTAGGCTGCTCCCTAAATTTCAAAACCATTATGCTTGCTTTACATACTTTTTTTGCTATTGATTCTTGAAAGAAAAGTAAAGGGATAGTCATCTTGTTTGATGGATGAGAAAAGAGAGATTAGGGAAAGAAAATGATTGTCCCAAGGTCACGGTTAATAAAAGCTGTTCTTCTTCCTTCTTCTGGCCTCTGGTCTAATGATCTTTCCCTTTTTCTCTAGGCCTCATCCCAAGGTTCAATGGTTCCCAAACTCCATTGTATATTTTAATAATGTGGGGATCTTAAATGTACTGATTCCTGGCTTTGAAAAAAAAATGTGGATGCTTGCATAGATATTCTGATTGACTTGGTATGAAATGCATTGGAATGTTCAAAGCTCTCCAGGTGATTCTGGGATGCCGCAGAGCTTGGGAACCACTGTCATAGTTTTTGAGATGGCAGGTTTGGGGTTGGTCAAGAGCAGAGGTTCTGACCATGTGGTCTCTGGACCAGCAGCATCAGTACCTGAGGGAACTTAGTGGAAATGCAACTTTGTGGACTCGACACCAGACCTACGTATCAGAAACTCTGGGGGTGGAGTCCAGAAATCTGTGTTTTAACAAGCTTTCCAAGTAATTATGATGGAAGCCAACCCCCTTGGCCATACTTCCGCCCAACATGTTTATGATGTGGAACATGGTGACCAGCTGTCTGCTATTTTTACTGAGGCCAGAGCTCAGGGGAAATATATTTAAACCCAAATGACAGTACAAGGCATTCAGATTTGTATTAAAGATGGATTTCCTGATAGTGTCAGTTGCCAACGGCAGGGATAAAACACTGAGGGAGGATTTTGGAATCTTTCTGGGGGTGGCCAGCATACTGCACCATCAAAAAGAGAAAGAAATTAAAACAAGGAAAGGGACGAAATAGGCCCCTGGAGAAAGATATAAAAGCATTAGTACTGTCATCTGACTTTACTTTAGTCATTTATGGTCCTTCCTTCCTGTGCTTTGAAGTTAACGAGATGTCTTCTTAACTGGCACCTTTTGTTTTCTCCTGAAACTCTCAATGCCGTTGAAATCTACATCTGCCAGATAGTTCCATGTTTATGACAAAGAGCAGGGTTCACTGCCTGAGAAGTGGAGGCCTGGGTTATGGATGGCAAAGTGACTTCTCCCCTGCCTTCCTCCCATTACTGGGCTACCTAATTGGCATCATTTCCCTGCAACTGTAATTATTTTTTTCAAAATTATAATTTTAAGGAAATCAGCCAATTTCCCTGATGCCCTTTGTTGCATGTTCAGCCGATGTGGCTGGTTTTTGTCATAATTTCCAAGTATTCCCCGCTGGACTTTACTCACTAGATGCTTGGGTTAGGATTATTACTTCTTTGACAATGGTTTGTGAAAGAATGAAGACTCCAGCATGCTGGGGTGGGAGAGGTATTAATGCCATAATTGTTTAAACTGAGAGCTTGTACGCAGAGTGCAGACAGGGAGGAACTGCTTATGCAAGGGTGGAAACCATTGGAAAGTCTGTGGGAAGAGGTGGGGGAAATTGTATCTAAATTGTTCCGAGTCAAAATATTCAAGCAGTTTGACATTCATCATTGTAAGTCACCAATTATAAGATGCTTTACAATATATGCAAAATATTTCCCTGCCATTTAGCAAATTATTTATTTTAGTTGTACCGTTTTTCAACATGTGTTTTATATGTATATTATACATATTGTTCTGCAAATCACTTGTTTTACTCTGATATTTACCTTGGAGACCTTTCCATATCATTACATAAGGGTCCAGCTCATTTCCATTTTTCTGAGACTGCATTGTATAATTTTGTGTAGTTATACCAAAGTTTACTTAACCAGACTTATGCTGAGGAACTTCAGCTTTTATTTTATATTTTTCTTATGTTCAATATGGATCACCTTGGCATACTCTTTTGGCTCTTTCCACAAGGTACTTAGCAGAGGGATGGCTGGGTCAAAGTACATACGATTGTAAATTCTCAAAAAGAAAAAAAAAGTCTCCCAAGAAGTTTGCCCCAATATACATTCCCACCAGCAGTGTGTGGAGGTCTCTCCTTCCCCATATCCTCTTTCGGCCTGTGTGCTTTCAGATTTTTATATTTTGGCTGCTCTATTCCATGAAAGCCTGTGTCTCTTTGTTTTGATGTGCATTTCTTTAAAATAATTCAGAATAAAGGAATAAAGGGTAAACACAAGACATAGAGTTTGAGAGCAAGTTCTGTTGAAAGCCTGACACAGGTCTGTATTTCTTTATTCAGCTCTCTTGGGGCCAGAGCTATTTCACAACTTGAAATTTTTCAGATTTTGAAAGATAATATAAAGTAGATGCCATGACTGAGTGTGCATCCCAGTCTGGACCAGTGCTCCCTAAGCAAGCACACCGATACTTCAGCAAAATGTATAGATGTCCCCAGAGTGTGGGCTAAGCATAAATGATAAAGGTTCTCACATCAGCTCAGGAAAGGTTTTTGCCATGAAATAAGTTTGGATCAGATGAGGTCTTGTGTCTAAATCACTTATGAAAAAGAAATCTGGGGATTCAGTTACCTGAGTTTCAGAGTTGCCGGGAAGGTATTTGCAAGCTTACGTAAAGGGACTTGTTCAACATTCCAGTTAAAGTACCACGAGCTCACGTAAAGGAAGGGAATCTCTTCCAGGATGAGGAGACGGCACAGAGGCAATCATTCACTTGCCTGTGAGCGCAGGCTGAAGGTATTGGAACCATGCAAAGGCGGTGGAAAGGAGTTGCTAAGAGAGTCTGATTGTTTCCCCTTGTCTTTGTAGTTTTCTTTGGGCGGGAGCACCTTTCCACCTTTGGGCAATGATTAGCCTTGTTGGTCATGAAACAGTTTGAAGAGATCTGTAAGGAGAGGGTGAGCCCATGAGTACATCACAAAACATCAGAAGTGATGGGCACCATTGTCAGTGTCAGGGAAAATCACCCATTCCTTCTTGGAACTCCATTATTGAGTCCTTTCGTCACCTTATCCATGCTTATAGATGATCACTTAAGTGACCCAAAAGTAAGTGTCTTGCTTTAGACAAAGATCAGGAAAGACCTTATTCTCTTGATGACTAATAGTCATTGCCTAAACTCCTGCCACCTTCAGTAGGCTTTTAAGAAACATACTAATTGCCCTGGCTGGCATAGCTCAGTGGATTGAGTATGGGCTGGGAGCCAAAGTGTCCCAGGTTCGATTCCCAGCCAGGGTACATTCCTGGGTTGCAGGCCATAACCCCCCAGCAACCGCACATTGATGTTTCTCTCCCTCTCTCTCTCTCTCTCTCTCTCCCCTTCCCTCTCTAAAAAAAAAGTAAATAAATAAAATCTTAAAAAAAAGAAGCATACTAATTGAGGAACATCATGAAAGGTTTGTCACCAAGAGAAAGAAGGCTGTCCTTGAGCAAGGGGAAGGAGACTAGAACTAAAAACAATACATTTTTAAAGTTAATCCTCACAACAACTCTTCCTGGAGATGAAATAACTTGCCAGTGTCACTCAGCTCAATAAATTTGAACATCGCTACCATAAAGCAAGTCCTGTGCACTTGATAAAGTCAAGGTCATAAACTAGGATCCTCTTTTTCGCCAGGTTGGATGACAGATCCGAAATTTAGACTCAGAGCAGTCTAGCCTTTTCCACTTTTCCTACCTTTCTGCTTTTGATAAACTTCATCTGGTCAGTGAGATGTCTCTTTTGAGTTTATTGTGTTTGCTTGGAAATGGCTATGTAATAAATTGTATTGGACTCCGATCCAGGTCCAGTGATCAATGAAAGGGACAGGCGGGGGTGGTGTGGGGGTCTCATGGGGGTGACTGTGCCATACACTTACTGCCCATGGAGTGTGTCATTTTGGAGATCCTTTGCTGTCTCATGATCTGTAAAATGCACATTTACTTGAAAATATAGGGTCCAGCAGAAGTAACACCTGCTTGAGTGTGGTTGGTAAGGTGATAACATGGGTGTAATAATTAACAGTTTTAATTGGAACATTTCACCTAAAATGTCACATGATGTGCTTGAGTGTGTTATTGCTGTGTTACAGAATTACATGCTTATGATTTTATGATAAAAGATTCTATAATAAAAAAGGGGTATTATTTGTGCTGGACCCTGTATATCAAAAAGTCTTATTCTGTTCAACATCATTAGTCAGCAGGGAAATTCAAATGAAAATCATAACGTTATCATATCACGTACCTGAGAGGCCAAAATGAAAAACCCAGATAATACCAAGTGACAGTGATGCTGTGGAGCAACCAGAACTTCCATGTATGGCTAGGGGGCGTGAAAACTGATACAATGACTTTGGAAAACTCAGTGTCAGCTATACCTGAACGTGCACATCCTCCTGGACCCACTGACTCTGTGCCTAGATATAAACCTCATAAAGAAACATTGGCCTATAATCCCCAAAACGCATGTCTAAAGAGTTCATACAATACTATTCCTAATGGCTCAAAACTGGAAAATACCCAAAAGCCTGGCAGTATTAGATTGTATACATAAATTGGAGTGCGCCCATCACAATGAGATAACGTATATCAATGAGAATGAACACAGTGCAACCACATGCCATATGGGTGACGCTCGCTTTCATACCAGTCCATTCTGTTTGGTTCCAGTGTGTAGATAACATGGGCGCAAAACCAGTCTCCAGTGCTGGAAGGGAGGGGAGTAGTGACCCTGGAAGTGTGGCGGTAATGACCGCAGGGGGCGCTGTGTTTGTGGGCCGTGTTCTATTTCTTAATCGGAGCGGCGGTCACACAAGTGGTCAAAATTCATTCAGCTCTACACTTAGAGTTTGTGAACTTTCCCATAAGCATGTGTAATTTAATAAATAGTTAAATGTGATTAAAATTCTTCAGGATGAAGAAAAGGTTATTTGACTTCGAGCATTTTTACTCCAACGGTAAAATATTGTCATAATTGTATGGTGCTCAGAGTTGCAGGATTTTTATTTGGCTCCCTGCAGTTTATTCCACATACAAACATCCCGAGTCCCACAGAGCACCCGCGCTCGGCCGGACGTTATTCCTCTCCTGCCTAATGAGCTTCAGGATGTGCATCGCGGCTTCTCTGAGACCTACTGTAAAAGGGGAAAAAAAGGAAAAAGAAACAGACAGTAAAAAGATAGTAAAACAAGTGCTTTGATAGCACTTTTTAAAAATTCATCACAGGTATAAAAAGAAGTGACAGCTATTTAGAGTATACATGTGCAAAAAACCAACAACAACAACGAGAGATTTGTGGTGCCATAAAGGGCATCAGTCACATATTTTGCCAAGTAAGACTGTGCTGCTGCTTCTAAAATAATAGTCATAGTCCTTTCCTTGGCATTTTTCTTGTGAATAATGGATTTGGCTGTTTATAGACCTCGGTGCATTGGGAGGGAGCGATTGGAAGATGATCACCAAATTTGTAGTGTCCTGAAATTTCTCTAGTAAGTAGGGGGAAGCGGCTTCTCTTGCCTGCCTTGCAGTTGGGGGCTGTTTCCCACTCCCAATGTTTTTACTTGTCAGTCTCTTTTTTTTTTTTTTCCAAAGGCCGGCTGGTCTAAATCATAAATGCACATTTGGTGAGATGGCATTGCAGTTGTGAAGCACATCATATCCACTTGATTGAGTCGGTATCATGAACAAATGCCTTCTTTTCTATGCATATCAATTTGAACATAAGAGAAAAATTAAAGCACCCATTTCCCAGTATAGAAATCAAATGTAATCTAAATGCAACCCCCAGGTGGATTACACAGTCATGTTTGGTAGTATGGCCATTACTAATCCCAGCAGGAAAACAGCACAGATGAATCACACAGTTTTACAGTACATGCCCCAGAATGACAAGAGTGGAAAGATAACTAACATTCAGAATGTGAGCCTACACAACCACTTGTGAGGATGCACTCTTGTGGTTCACATCAGCAGAAGAGGTTGTTTGTTCCCGTAAATGGGGATGTATGAAAAACTGGAGGCCATTTCTAATATTCTGCATTTTATCAAATCTAAACCCCATCAGAACCTCCTACAGGATTTATAGTTGTGATGTTTCAAAGGATGGTTTCTCAGATAAACAAATGCACAGTAATGTACCATCATTTAGAAATTTGCCGTTTCATGTGAGTACATTTTCCAGCTAACTAAAGCGCATCCTTTAGGCAGCAGGCTTTTCTCTTTTTAATGATGGCCATGTCAGCTGGAAAGTATTCATAGGCATATTGTAACACTTTTCTGCTTTCTTAAATAGAGCTTAGGGAACATGACTTAACTTTTTGATAACTTAGTCATTATTACAGATGGCAACTATCGAAAGGAGCAATTATCCTGCAATTCCCTCAAAGGTCTTAAGGGTGGATGGAGCTATGGCCCTACACCCAATGGCCTTTGATTACATTTTTTCTTATATGGTTTATGGGTTCCTTTGCCATCAAGCTATCAGCTGTCAGTTCTTGATGCTATCAGTGAACTTATTAACACATAAATCTTTCTCTTTGTTTTCTAGTGTTCTTCCTCTAGTCTAATTTGAACTATAAGTACCCCTATTAGGCTCATTTATGTCACATGTGAAGTATAGAGAGGTTCTGGGTGGAGGCCTGGAAAGATCTTTTGAAAGTGGTTCTATGTGTTATGCTGAGACCAGTTTCTAACACTTTAGTAAATGCATAAATATTAGTTAACATTATGATTTTTAGTATTATTAATATAGTTACTAAAAGTCATATGTATATTAGTGAAGGCAGCCATTTTCAACCTCTTTCATCTCGTGGCACACAAAATCTAATTACTAAAATCCTGCTGCACACCACAAAATATAACTTTTGCCCATCTGTCAAAAATAGGTACAATTTTGATTTATTCACACCGGACGGCTATTGTTGCGTTGACTGTTGTCATTTTTTTTATTTGACAGTATAAGGGAAAACCCTGGGTAATGGAGCCTAACTCAGTGCCCAGGAAGAAAGGAACAATGGAGTTTGATGGGTGGATATCAGTCTCTGCTATAGTTGTTTTTCAATACAGGAATTTTTAATAGAGGAGCATGTCTCTGTGATTATTTTTATGGTAGCTGCTGCTGTTGTTGCCTCAAATAAGGTAAAACGAACGTGGCATTCTACAGTCTTCAAAGGCATGCATGTCTTATCTGAGTTAATCCTTTCTTCACATCTCTGAGGAACTTGACACAGGGAGGCAATTCCGCCTCTGAGATGCTTGAAATCAGCAAGTGGAAGAACCAAGGGCCCCAATTCAGATATTTGAATCTAATGCTTTCCTCTCTCTATAAAGTTACCTTTCAGCAATCTTTTAAAAGTACCCGTTGCTTCCTTTAGAGCATATTTTGTTTTAAATATTAAGACTTATTATTACAAGGAGAGAACGAAATGCCAGTTGACACGGTAAAGCGGAAAGCTAATCCAATAAATTAGCTTAGTTTAGTCATGGAGTTGTAGCCTCGGAAGGCTAAATTTATGTCTTATTCTGGAAGAGAAATACTTTTTGGCTTTTCCCATTCTAAAAGATATTAAGTTTCAAA
This sequence comes from Phyllostomus discolor, assembly GCF_004126475.2. Taxonomy (NCBI): domain Eukaryota; kingdom Metazoa; phylum Chordata; class Mammalia; order Chiroptera; family Phyllostomidae; genus Phyllostomus; species Phyllostomus discolor. Next base: position 20,471,185 of record NC_040909.2, on the reverse strand, counting down.
ATCTCAGGAAGAAGGAATATTTTGATATTGTAACAGTTTAAGCTGATTAAGCACGAGTAGTAAGAATCTGTTCTTAATTACCCAACTCAAATTGAATAATCTCAGCGCTGCCCCAGGTATCAAAACACCCCATCCTTATTTCCCAGGGAAACAATGGGCTGCATTATTGGTAGGACACAGAAAGCTCCAAATTTAAGTTTACTTTGACATCAATACAGCGTATTTTTACAAACGTGTATGAATTATGTACATTTTTATGAGTTTGACAGAAAGGGAAACAGTGGGACGGGGGAGATATTTCTAACATCTTGGCTCCCCGTCCGGCCTCTCCAGCCTTCCCAAAACTTGGCAGGATTGTTTTCATACCAGTTAAGCAGTCGTATGGTCATGGCAGCGAGGAAGCCTAGAATTCACAACAAATCCATCTTGTTTTTTCAGATGCAAGCAATCAATCCTAATACTGTTTTGATTTCATTTCCTGAGAGACATATTTTTATAAAGCTTTTGGAAGACAAGCTAGTAGCATAATTTTAGGAAGTGCTTCAATTATATTGGAGAGTCAAACTATATTTAATTTTCCTTGTAAATTACCAGCAGCTATTAAGTTCTCTACCATCTTTCTGAGGTAACAATTGTATATATTTAAGGTGTACCACATGGGGATTTGATATACATATACATAGTGAAATGATTACTACCATCAAGCTAATTAACATCATCTCTTCACATAGTTGTGTGTGTCTAGAGCAGCTGTGATCGACTCTTCTCAAATTTCCAATATTCAGTTAGTATTATTAACTGTAATCATCGTGCTGTACCTCGTACTCTCGACTTACTCGTCCCACACAACTGTGGCTGTGTACCCTTTGACCGACATCTCTCCATTTCCCCCATCTCCCAGCCCGTGGTAACCACCATGCCAGTCTCTGCCTCCACGTATTTGACTTCTTTAGATTCCGCATATAAGTGAGATCATGCATGGTTTCCTTTTCCTTTCTGTGTCTGTTTATTTCACTTTGCACCATGTTCTACTGGTTCATCCCTGTTGTTGCAAATGTAAGTTATTTTTGTAAGGCTGAATAATATTTCATTGTGTGTAGGTACATGTATTATATATAATATGTACCATATTATTTAGCCTTGTCTGTTAACACGCAAGCTGTTTCTGTACCTTAGCCGTTGTGAATAACGCCAGTGAAGATGGAGCACGGATTCTGGCTCCAGGTACTGATTTCATCCCCTTTGAATATAAACCCTGAAGAAGGGCTGTGGGCCATAGGGTAGTTCTATTTTTAGGTCTTTAAGGATCCTCCATATTGTTTGCCATAATGCCTATACCAATTTAATTTACATTCCCACCAACAACCTACAAGGGTTCCCTTTTCACCATATCCTTAGTAATGCCTGCATGTTGTTATTTGTTGGTTTGTTTTCTGGCAATAGCCATCCTAACAAATGGGAGGTGATATCTCACTTGGTTTCGATTTGCGCTCCCCCCATCACCATTCATATCTGTTTAACCACCAGGAATGCTATTGACAACTGCAGCCGTATTTCTGGTGCTATGGAGCTGCTCTCTCCCCGCGGTCTAACATACTGCTTTTTTTTTTCTCATCATTTCTGACATGTCATGCTCTCTCATAGGAATTGTCCAAAAAAAAAAAATAACTGATAGCTCTATAATGTATATAATTTAAGTTTCCTAAACTAAATCATCTCAATTTCCACCAAACTTTATGTTTATTTTTCTTTTACTCTGAAAACAAACCTTTGGTTTAGCTGTGATTTGAAGGCATGGAGTTGCTTCGGTGTTGCTCTGCTCCTTTGGAAGGTCACACACACCAACACCCATGATTCTGTGTTAGGTTACAGACTTCTAGGGGGTAGGAGTCTGCATGTCTATGTATAACCTAACCCGCCACGCTGCCCATATTAGGTAGCTGTTCGGTGTTTTGACTATGACAGTGCTTTTAAATAAAAGAGAGATCGGACTCTTAGAGAAGTCAACAGTTGTTTGGACATAGGTGATCTTAACCCAAAACCCATGAATGAGACTGCGCATGATTCCGAGCTAGAAGCTGATCACCCTTTTCATCCACACATCACTGGTGAAAGACACCGCCAGTGCAAGAAGCCACATGGTCCACAGAACAGCAGCCTCAGCATCACCTGAATGCTTGTTAAAATGCAGATTCTCGCCCTGGCTGGCGTAGCTCAGTGGATGGAGCGCGGGCTGGGAACCAAAGTGTCCCAGGTTCGATTCCCAGCCAGGGTACATGCCTAGGTTGCAGGCCATAACCCCCAGCAACCACACATTGATGTTTCTCTCTCTCTCTCTATCTTTCTCCCTTCCCTTTCTAAAAATAAATACATAAAATCTTAAAAAAAAACTAGTAAATTGAAAAATAAAAAATTTTTTAAAAAATGCAGATTCTCAGGTCTCATTTTCAGCCTACTGAATCAGGTTCTGCTTTACACGATCTCCAGGTGACTTGTATGTACTACAAAACCTGAGAAACACTGATGGAAGAGACGTATTGGCCTAGAAGCATTTAAATATTTATGGTTTCCTGATATTAGCAGAAAGTAACCTATTTTAAAATGTAAGCCACATTTTTAAAAAAACCTAAAAAACAATTAAAACATAAAGCATAATCTACTTAAACTATTATGCTACTACACTAACAAACTGTCCCAAAATTTGTAACTTAGATCATTTAAAATGTGATGTAAAAATTTTAAAAAGACATTTCCTTGCATTACATCTTTTCCTAACTATAATATGGGCATTAAAAATAACATTTTAAAAATAAAAGCCCAGGTATTTTTCCTGGTATATAGGAAATTGATTTTGAATACACTCCTTTTACATGGAGTCACGTCAGGCTAATGGTGTGAAATTTATAGGGACTATTAAAGTCTTCCTTATAGTTTCTTAGATTCATCTTCAATTTTTTTCTGACTATTAGGGTATTTTTCCTTTTATCTAGTAAATATCTGTTTCTGTGGTGTTCTTGACAGACACTCGGCATCACTGAGAGCCAGTTTTTCATGTGCTGTTGTCCTGACTTGCCATTTATTTTAAAACAAATCCCATTATAAGGTGATCTGTCGCTTTGTTTATTTTTGTTCTGATCTCTTTCTTCTTGTTCCTCTTTCTCACTGAGAACTTCCTTGCTTTGGCCCCTTCATATTTGTATTATCTGAACTGACATGGTCTGATTCCAATTGTTACAATTAGCAATTAGCTTAGTTCTGCATTCTCTTCAGGATGTCTTCTTGGACTTGGGCACATTCTGTTCCCAGTTTCTCTTGGAAGAGATGAATCAGGAAATTAAATTACCTCTGGGTATGTTTCAGCATCACTGTAAATTTCCTAAATGTCTAAATTTTCATATCCCACTTATTTTGACAACCCGAAAAGCCAACTTAGCAATAAATGTACAGTGTAAATATTTTGGGCATATTTATTTTCTTATTCGAAGATAAATTCATCTTCCAAATACAAAGGCTAAGACAAAGATAATAGCTTTATTTAGTGGAAAGAGAATAACTTGCATTATTTTTTTTAACAACTTCCTGCTAATAATTGAGCTGCCCCTTAATTCCCCATGCATTTAGGTTCATCACATCCTGCTTATCTCCCCCGGGTCCTTGGAACCTTCTCAGCTAGAGACTGACCCAGGGTTTTACCGTCTTGTTACCCAGCGGGTGACATATAGACACTGGACTTGGGGAGGAATCTTGAATTAAAGAGTGGTAAGTGGAACTCTGGGCACAAAGTTCCCCAGCAACAAGCAATGTCCACTGAGGCAGGAAGGAAGGGCACTGAGGAGAGAACAGGAAAGTTTGGTTCTGCTGCCATCACCCTTTCTCCCCAGGAAGGCAGAGGCCCAAAGTATGTATATAAGGGACCTCTCTGGATAGAAAGGTTTTCCCTGTCCCCCTAGAATTTATGGTTATCATTTCTAGATTTTCTGTTTAAAAGAGCATGTGAATCAACCCCAAAAGTTTGAGATATTCAAAGGTGGTGTATTAACAACATCTTGTCAACCTACACACCTACTTAGTTTGTTTCTTGGGTATTTCAAATGCGTGCAACTTGCATAAACTTTCCTATTTGTGAGGATGGGTCGTGGTGAGGCAGGACAATGATGTGTTTAAGCCAGTTGTGGTTCAGCTCTACTGTAGTCCATCCACTCTACCTCTGTGTAGCTGGGAGAAGTGGAAAATATCACCCTCCATGAAACTTCTGCCTCCCCTGGATCAGAACAGCATGTGGTGAAATTCCTTTTTACAAAAGAAGCTCCATGTGCCCAAACCAGTCATTTGGAATAGTTGCCATTTGGGGTTGATTATTCTACCACTGAGTGAGCAACTCTACTTGCAAATACCTAAGAGATTTGACTAGTTTGGGAATGCTCTAAAAGTATCCTTGAGTAAAAATAGTTATTTTTACAGAAGTAAAAATGATCAAGCCCATCTTACAGGGATTTTACTTTGTATGCCATTGCTTCTAAGATACACAAGTATAACAAGGAATATAAAGTAAACATTTACAATCAGCTGTATAGGGTATGAGAAGATGGCGGCCAACGAGGTGGAAGCTGAGTCCCCTTGCTCTTGCCCCCAACTCAGATTCTCAGCTGATCTTCCGACATATGACCTGCACAGTCTAGCGCTGTCTCTAAAAGCAGGATACAGCTTGCAGTTTAGGGCATCTCGCAAGTGTTGTTGGCAGCAGCCGTGACATAATTGCCATTTTTGCATGCATGAACATGGTTGTTATTTCTAGTTGCGTGACTAGACAGCCATACCTTCTTGACATTTAAGACAGCCATTTAAGGACCATGTGAGGAAGGAAGATTATGTTATTGTCTAACCATGTTCTGTTGACACCTCCTGGTAAGATCAGGAAAGCTCTCGTATGAAATCTTGACAAAGGGTGGTTGGCAGCCTAAATAATGGGGAACAGCCTTTTCAGAAATGCGTCGTTATCAAAGATTGAGTTAAAGAGTGATTTGAAAGGGTTGGACTCTGAGTATAAAGGTGTTTTACCAATACCTTAACTAATATATTAATTCAGCTTTCCCTTTTCGTGCATAAGAATGATAAGTGCTAAAAATGTGTCTACCTGAATCTAAAACAGTCATTTCGGGACATATAAAATAAAAAATAAGTGGTAAGAAAGCCTTTGAGCACCATTTAATTGTCAGTATTTTTTTGTTGTTGTTGTTCTTTTAGTATTGCATTTAAAAAGTGTGATTTCATGTTGATGGCATTTTAAATCTATAAAATTCTGTAGCTAGAAAGGGGCAGGTAATACTTTGATGAGTGTATATACATGTGTGTACATAAAAGATGATTACTTAATTGAGCTGAACTTATATGCAGAAGAAGTCAGCATTTCTAACTATGCTTTCTAACTATTCTTCAGTTTTTCATTTTTTTTAATTATTTTTATTTCTATTTAAGGATCACCCTGATTCTCTCTTCACAGAGGTAATTCTAAGATGTGATTCTCTTTCTCTGTGATGTCCCACACCTCAGACCACCCATATGTTTGATATCTTATTGAGTGAGTTTACCTGCTCTACTAGTTCAGATTCTCTTGGTTCCAAGTCATGGAAGTCACTATAGAAGGGCACAGGACATCTCACAGAACACAGAGCCTGAGGTGCAGTTGAGTCTGAGAAGTTGCAACCTATGGCAACCCAGGAGCTTCCTCTGCATTTGCATGTAACAGAGTTTCCACATAATGAGTGGAAAGATCTCTGCAGACTGACTTTGTCTTTTATTGTCACATTACCCAGGCTGATTATGGCAGTTGAAGGAGTTAACCTAGGAATGATATGCTTGTGTGAATTCTCCTCTATTTTAAAGGGAAAATATTATAAGATAGAACAGGAGTAAGCAAATGTAATTAAAAATTTTAACGTAAAAGTAAGAGCAACTTTGCAGGTTGTTTCATTAAATTTGTGGGTCCACTAAAGATATATTGTACTTAGCCAGGAATCTTGAAAGTGGCCTTTCCTAATTTCTGGTGCTTTAATGGTGATTTATGTTATTCTGTTAATCACTGAACCAATATTAACTATGTGCTTATTATGTTTCAGGCACTGGGGTGAGAGCAGAGAACAAAAATGTGTCCATTTTCTAGAGTGTCGTAGGGAAAACAGACTAGCCAATCAGTAACTTCACATAAATATAATAATCTGTACTTCCCAAATAACTGCTCCTGGAGGCAAGTAACAGGAATGTGTAACCAAATCTAAGATGCCAGAAAGCCTGCCAAAAAAGAGGGAACATTTGCAAAGGGAACATTTGAAAAGGGAACAATGAAACTGAGAAGTGAGTAAACATGCCAGGAGTTTGGAATAGGGGTACTCCAGGCAAAGGGCATGTGCAAATGTTCAAAAGCAAGAGAGAGAGCATTGTACTTTGAAGAAGCAAAAGATGTTCCATGGGTTAGATGTAAAGGTGCTCATTCCAGATTTTCCAGGGACTGACAGGTCTTCTAGGGAGTTCTGACAACGTCTTAAGACCAAAAGGAAGCCAGTGTAGGGTTTCCAGCATGGTTGAATGTCAGAGAATAGTTTGGATAGGGAAACAGCTCAGGCACAAGGAAGTAAGACCACTCAAGTTATTGCAGTGGCCCAGAAGAGAGCTGCTGTTGGCCTAGACTGAGATAGTGGCAGTGGAGTTATAAGTGAATGAATCTGCAGCAGAATGAACTGCGGGCATGGGGGAGGAGGAAGAGTCGAGCATGACTTTCAGGATCTTTGTTGTAGTAAATGGATCATTAGTGGAACCAGTCACTGAGGAAACAAAGCACCAAAGAAAATAATTACTTATTTCTACCCTTCTTTGTTCAGAAACTCTTACTAAAATGCATTACTAAAATCTGACCAGTACAGCAAAATAAAATAAAATAGACGGAGGAAAGAGATGATGATTGAAGGCTGTGACAGAGTCAGGAATAGAACTAACACATCACTGAAGTCTGACCTCCTTTGTAGGGAAGGGCCATGCACTTGACAGTGTTTCAGCAGCCCAAGTGAGGAGGCAAGCGTGATTCATAGTGTTCATAAGTGAAATGAAGCCAGTTGCTTGCAGAAGCCCCATCCTGCCTGATATGGAGACCAAAGCGAAATTTCTCCAATAAGTCTTTCTAGAAAGACACTGTATAATGTCACAAATGACATCCTCATTGGAAACACAGTGGTAACCTTCATCATCTCTCCCCTACACACTCCCTCAGTATGGACCAGTGTATGCACTCTGACAAAATTGATTGAAAATCAATTCTGTGGAGAAAGGTGTGCTTCCATCAGGTTCTACCTTACGTGGTCCAGACTGTTGCTTTCTGATGGTCTGCCCTCAATCCCCAGATGGAATGCAGAATATCATTTTTTACCTTGTGTCTGTGAGTAAGTACAATCTGTGTATTTACTTGGATGTTAAAATAGGAAAGAACTTGACTTCTCCACAAAGAACTTGATTCCTCCATAGTCTGAGGAATAGATGGTAGTTTTGGGGGAATCCTCCATAAATGCATCGTCTCTCTCCCAATTTTTTAAAGGATGTTGCTGGATTAATAACAAGTTTAAGGCTATATTCTTGGAGAAATTTATGAAGGACAGCCACCCTGTTTTGCCAGGAAGTGCTAAGGCATGTGCTTTTACAGCCAAACTAGGGGCAGAATTGATACCCTCTGGTGGAAATCGAGGTGTTTAACTATGAGATATGCCTCAGTAGAAGTGATTTTGCTTAGGATTGGGCCCTAGGAGTGGTCCCAGGTAGCCTAAGGTCCTCCCCAGAAAGTCGTTCTGAGTCCATTATAACACAGACAGATGGGAAATGAAGGTCCCAGAGTTCCCTGTTTTAAGGTACAGCTTTAATCTTTATCTCAGAAAAATTTTAAAGCAGCTGTAACTAAATGCCCACTTTGGTCATTAAAAGAAAAAAAGTCAATAAATAGAGTGTCCAGAGAACATCAGGCTTTTCCAGTGTGGGCTGAAAAAAAATACATAGTGAAAATTTTTAAGTTTCCATTAAATTTTTTATCACTATTCCAGGTGCTTTAAGCCTAGATGTAGTAAATCTTTATTATCTTTTTCATTACTAAACAAGAATATGGGTAGTCCTGGAATGCAATATTATCAAAGTTAGATCTTAGTGTGAAAGCTGAAATAGGAGATTGCTAGCAATCCCCGGAGTCTGAATGTGTTTGGATAAGAGGCTTGCTTCTGCTGTATGGTTATCTGGTTGTCTCCTAAGTGAAGTGGGGCCAGTGGCAGTCAGCAGTCAAGAGAATATGCATTGATATCATATATTCTGTGTTCAAATCCATGCTTCTCCATTTGACGTCGGCAAATTACCTAACTTTTTGTGTCACAGACATATAAGATATATAACAGCATATACTCTATGAGTACAGTATCTTGTGAGAATCCAACAAGATATTATACGTTTAAAAATCTTAGGATCGTTTTGGGTGCAGACAATGCTCAGTAAACATTGGCTGCTATTGCCGGTCTTAGTTGAATTACATGCACTGACCCAGTCCATCCACATCACAAATGCAGTCTGCAGGACACAGGGCAGGCAGCTGAATAGGTCTAAGTCAGCCCAACTCCACTAGTGGGGCAGCTGTCACAAGGTCATGTGCCCTGCTGCCAAAGGTGAGTTATCCTTAGATTTGAAGACGTCCTTGTTTACTCAGATATAGTAAGTGGCTACTATAAACACTCAGATGTACTTTATACTAAAGCTTGTCATGCTTATTAGCTGGTACTTACATCTTATCATTGAAATGTAACTGAGTGTTAACATTTTTTAAAAGAGTAATCTAAGTAGATAAATTAAATGAGACAACCGGTGAGACTGTAAACAACTGGAAGACAGAACCAAGGTGGAGGAGAGGAAAAGTGATTGTTTGATTAGTACAGAAGAAATAGAGAATTTCAAGCTCCTCCTACCCAGCTTCAAGGCATATGGTTATAAAACTGGTTCACCATGGAAACTGGTGTTTCTACCTTAATATACAAGAAAGAAAGAAAATGTGAATCGGTACAAGGGAAGTGATCGGGGTGTTCTGAAATAACCCAGGAATCCTTAATACCTCTATTAGGGATTCCAAACTCAAATGAGCCAGGGACTAGAAATTATGCAAAACAACAAACAAACAAAAACGAGGTTCAGCAGATGTAAGGGAAATGGCAACTGACACTCAGACTAAGTGTTAGAGATACAATAGAGAGCAGTGGTGACTGTGGAAAACTGGAGATTACATGCTCCTTTCAAAAGGTGGCTACTTCATATCCAACTGACTGCCACCATAAGGGAAGGTAGGTAAAATATGGCTATGACTTCCAAGTTGTCAGGAAAAATAGGAAATACCATCTTTTAAAATTTTTAAGATATTTATTTTAGAATACTGACAAACAATTGAAATAAAAGACACTGGTCAAAGAAAATACAACTGCGTGCCCAATTAAGTATAGTCTCTGGAACATGATTTATTCACTCCACAGCAGATGTGAGCTATCTATTATTAACTAAAGACCTTTTTCAAAAATTCTCAGTCAAAAATGAATCCTATTATTCAGAAATCCTCAAAGAATTTTGGGAAGGAGCTAAAAAGTATCCAGCAAATTTTATGAAGTGACCTGACTAGGAAATTTCATAAGCAGTGTTGGGCTTACAGCATTGAAAATTTGGATCAGAGATCATTAAACTATTGCCTTTGGCTAAATCTGGTCTACAGCGTAAGTTGTACCAAAACTTCGCCACACCCATTTATTCACATATTGCCTCTGTTGCCTTCCCAAGGCACTGGCAGAACTGAGTAGTTGCAACACCCTATGGCCCACAAAACCTAAAACATTGGCAGACCCTTTACAGAAAAACTGACCAACCCTGATCCCGATAAATACATCAACCCAAACTGCTTACATACTTTGAAAAGTGCTAGAACAAAAGTGCACGTATGTGCATTCATGTGCTGTGTACAGAGCGCTGGGAGAGCCTGAAGGAGGGAGGAATCGTTGCTTCTGGAAGAGGATGTGGAAGGCTGCACTGACAAGGTCACATGTGACTCAGTCTTGAAGGACAGAGCAGAGTTCCCCAAGTACAGAAGGGAGAACTTTCTGGAATGACATGTTAGGGTCACAGCTAATGATTTGAGCTTGTGGAAGACGAGGCAAAAGAGTGCTTTTACTGCCAGGAGTCAGTCAGGGAAGCAAGAAAGAATTTGCTCACCTCCCTTTCAGCTCTCAGAATCTCTAGGTCCCTATTTAAATTTATTGAAATAGACCCTTTGACTTAACATTAGTAGTTGAAGAATAATATGACACAGCTAGTTGACATGTGAACTACCCAGTAAAGATAGACAATACATACAGTTCCTAAGAAAAATGTCTAAGCGCACTAATATAATATCTTTTCTCAAGGACTGAGGTTGAAAACAGGGGACATTTGATTTTTGGCTTAGCAAGATTTTAGCAAGAATCTAATCTGCGAAAGGAATGTGGATTTGTTTTCCCCTCAGAATAGATTGCAAAGAATATATGCCAAGTGTAATAATACTGTATATTTTATATTTATTTCAATATCGAACAGTAATTTATACATAGTAAGTACTCAGTAAATATACACTGAATCAATAAAAACCTATTCAAAATGATTTATTTATTCAATTCCTACTAATTTTTCAAGATTTATCTTTTGAACATTCCAGAATTATCATTTGATAAGAAACAAGGGACAATAGCACTAGAGGTGTTTGGAAGCCATTTGGGAGTTCATCATACTCTTTGGAGGGTTACATCCAAGACACTGCTTGTCACGTTCTTCCATGTTCTTCCTAGAACATTTTAACTCACCCCCGAGGAAGGCAATGGTGTGCCGGGTAAGTCCGTGCCTCATCCTAACTCAGTGTGAGATTCATCTCGCTGTGTGTGGTTTTCTCTATAACTTTCCAAAAAGCCAATAACAAACATTTTCTCATATCTTACTGGCCACAGTATTTCAGTCTTGAGCCAATCAGAACCAAGGATAACTGTTGAATAATCAGACACAACCCTTCAGTAGAGGTACGTTCCTCAAGCTATGTCATCAGTATTTGATCAGGGCAGAGTGGGATGAATGTCAAGCACCCAAGTCCTTTACGGTGCCCTCCACAAATGAGACATCGTAGAGCTATGAGTCCCAGCTCAGTTGGTGTTATGGGCTAAATGGTCTTTTAAAGTCTTTCCCAGCCTCAGACCACTGATGATTTAGCAAAGGAATTTGTAGAAAGCCAGAGAATACAAATAAATATTATTAAGCTTTCCGTTATATCTTGAATGCATTCAGTGTCCCCCTTTTAAAGTGAATATACCAAGCCCCGTCCGGTAATCTTGCCTGGCAAGTCAAGTACATTAAACTGATGAACAGAAAACAAACCTGACTTTGCCACTCACGTTTACCATCATCAGTTTATCAGTGACCTTTGGTGACTGCTACCAGAGGTAGCCCTTTAGTTCTCTGCTTCCCCAAGTGTCATTTATGATCTTTATTACTTTATAATGGAAAAGTACACTTAGCAAATTAATAGGTATCTGATCCTGTCCTGGGAATTTTATGGAATGTACATGAGAGTTCCTCTTTACAGCTTTTACAAGCATAATAGATCTGGGGATTCAAGTGAACCATCATAGAATTGTTTCCCCCTTTAAAGCAAAATTGACTATTTCAGAAATTTTTCTAAACATTTCTTCCAATTTCCCTGGACTGCTCCCTGTGAACCTGTTAAACGCATCCAATGAAATGCAGCTTTGAAGTTTTGACCTGGAGACAAGTTTAGATTGAGGGATTTGCTTTCTCTTTCAATGTGATTGATGGTCCTTATTTGCGGACCATCGGTTTTATTAGCCTCCTATTGGTTGTCGGACTAGTGGCAGCTGTCCTGCAGTCTGTGTACAGATGAGGACCCATTCCACTGGGTCACCTCTAAGATCCTTATGGATTTCCTAAATAGATCAGTCTTTTTTGATTTCTTCTTTGAATTACACTATTCATCTGGCAATGTCAGTAAAAAACAAATGATTTTCATGGGAATTTTAGTACTAATTACTGGCATGTTAGACTTAATCATTCAGCTTTTAGTCACTGGTGAAAATCATCTAATTTTCTACTGATTTCCATGTAGATTTAAATGAGAAAATCAGAAATTAAATAAATCCTTAAAAAGTTTCTAATATTTTTAATTGTTGAATGATTAGGAGAGCTGAGATTTAGCTTCACAGGCCTTAAAGAAATGTTTACTCTCTTCCAGACAAATGCACATTACCAGGACACACAAACATTGTCAAGTGAATAAGTAGAGAAATAAGGACGTTAAAGAAGATGAGTTTTAATCAGGACATCTGAGATGAGAAGGGAGTGATCAGTGGGGCAGAAAAGTGGTTTGGACAGTTGAACACTTTTGTGTATTCATTCAACAAATATTTATTGTTCTCCTGAAAGGGTACCCCACTAGGCTGCTTGTCTACATTAGAGAGCAAATCAGACCAGCCCCTGTTCTCATGAGAAGTAGTCTAAGGGGAAGAAATGGCAAAAGTAAATAAAGACATAAAATAAAATTAGAGCCTGCGTTAAGTGCTGTGAAAGGAAGAAACTAAGTTACATGAGAGAACAGCAAGAGCAAAAATTGATGTTTGATTGGATGGACAGAAAAGATCTCTCTGAGGAAGGGACATTAAGCAGTATTGCTAGGTTCAGATATTTAACAACAAGGGGCAAAGAAGACACAATAAATTTAATACTCTGTACGTGGGATTACATCTCCATAGTTGTGTGTGTTCTAAGTTTTAAGGAAAGTACACTTCTTTTGTCTTCAAAATTGTCAATGTAGAAACTTCTCAATCAGCAATTTTCAGTAGCTCTATAAGCACATAATTCAAAAAAACCCCTAAGTGTTATAGGTGTGCAATAAATACTTGTTGACTTGAATTGAACTTGGTTCTTTCCAAACTTTGATTAACAACCTCTGAGCAAGCAAGGCAGAGGTATCAGCATCACAGCTCTGGAAAACATCTTGCTTTCGTTTTTAAACAGATGGTTTTTGCATACAGTTTTCAGAGACTTCTCCAAGAAGGAACCCAGATTTTAAGGAAAGTACACTTCTCAGTGAGGTTCTCCTGAACTTCAGTGAGAAATGAGCTCTGTATAAATGGTCCCATTCTCGGTAGATTCACTGCCTGTTGAAAATGTAGTTGAGTACATAGATTTTTATTATAATTTTTTGCTGCTCTGGTGTGTGTGATATATTGAAGCGTTAGCTCCTTTGCCTTTTTTCATTAAAAACATCATAAAACATTGAAGGGGTCTGTGTAGAAATTGCTATGACCTCTATTTATAATTGAAGAAAGCAATGTTTCCTTTAAAATATGACCAGAGAGCACTATTCCGGACCATAAGACCCTGAAGTCTGCTAACCATATTCCTGCAGAATTCCATTCTCTCGTGTGCAATTACTAAAATGATGGGAAAGTAAGACCAAGGGAAAGAAACCTGGCAAGAGGACTTCAAGCAAGCTTATGGGACTTATCTTTAATAATTTGTTTTGTTGTGTTGTCCCAGTGAAAGTAACATATATTTTTTTGAGGTTGCAAAGTAAGCATGGTGCCTCTGCATATTTTTTAAAGTCAAGGCCTCCAATCAGCTAGAAGCTTTCTTTGTCACTGTATCCCTAACCTTAGTGAGCATAGGAATCCCCAGAGGATGTTGTTGCAAAGTGATTCCAATTCAGGGCCTCTGGAATGGGGACTGAGACTGCATTCCCCACCAGGCAATTCAGTGCCCACACTTTAAGTAACAGGGACCAGTAACTATCATCTTCAGAAGGTAAATTATATCCTCTGTCATTGAAATGCTAGCTTACCATCTGATGAGCTTTTTCCATGTCTATGTCTTTTGGATGACTTATCAGAATCACTCCATTGATTTATCAGTGGTTGCTTCTTTCATCTGAGAATTAGTCCCAAAGGCAATGAAAAGGCAAGCCAGACCTTGAGTCATCTTTGGTCATTCCTTCTCCTTCACACACCACATTCAATGCATCAGCAAATCCTGTCATCTGTCCCTTTACAATATGTCCCCCTGTCCATCCTGTTCTCTCCATCTCCATCGTACCATTCCAGGCAGATCCACCCACATGTCTCACCTGGACTCCAAAAGAGTCCCCTAACTCCTCTGTCTCCTACGGCAGCTAGGTGGTCTATAAAGAATATAAATCAAATGATGTCACTCCCTGCTTAAAATCTTCCCACAGCTTCCCCTGTGCTTAGAATAAAACCCAAACCCATGACCATGGCATAAAAGTGCTACCTGCTCTGACCCTGCAAGGTTCGCTCACATTGTCCCAAGACCCTCTCCCACTGAACCTCACCCCAACCCACAGCCATCTATCTACTCATTAAACACAGCACACCAACCTCCTTCCTACCTCTGAGCTTTGTCCTGGCGCTTCCTCCTGTCTCAAAAGCTTTTCCTGGTCCCTTCTGACTCTTCAGGTCACTTCCTCTGAGCGGCCTTCCTTAAGGCCCTTTTTCAGTCACTGTGCCCTATTTCTCTGTATTGCATCTGCCTGTCTTATTTCATTGTTAGCCCTTATTGTCCAAAAGTATCTTTTTGTATCTCTATTTACTTGTTTATTTTCTGGCTCCCACCACCACACTAGAATATAAGCTTCTTGAGGACCTGGCATTTAGTAGGTGATGGGAGTGGTATTACGGGAGATAGTGAGAGGAGGCAGGGAAAGAAGGAAGGGAGGGAGGGAGGGAGGGAAGAAGGGAAAGAGCAGGGAAGGAAAATAATCCTAACTCCCTGGATCAAAGTATTCCCCGTTTTTTCAGTTTGACACTAAGCACCATTAGAAATTACCCTTCTCTCTTATTCTAGGAAAGAGAGACAGAAATTACATGCATAGTATGTACAGTTTATAGGTTTAAAATATTTTTCATAAAGAATAGTTCATTTCTGTGTTGAGTTTTAGTAACATCATTAACTTTTATTTCCACAAACTCAAACTGGTTGAAAAAAAAGACACCATTTGGGGAAATTTATGTCAGAATGACACTCGTAATAAAGGGTCCCCACTGTGGATAACGCATTTGTGCTGACAGAGCCCTGGACCTGCTGTGTGAGGACACAGAGAAAACACTTGCTAAATGGTCACAACAGGAGAGCATGGTCTGCGATCCTGGCACAGAATGAAGTGCTCGGGCTCACTGTCGTGTTTACTCCCTGCCCTTGGCCTCCCTTGTGGGGCGCCCTAACCTGCTGACAGCTCAGAGCCCAGAGAGCAAGGAGCACCCACCTCAGAGTAATTAAGGCGTGTCAGGAGGTGCAAAGAATGTGCACTTTGGAGTCGATCAAGTCAGCATCCAAATCGTGGCTCATTACTTCCAAGCCACACAACTTTGAGAAAGTCCCTGAACTTTTCTGAGCCTCCTTATTCTGGCCTCTGCAACATGAAAATAAGAAGCAGTTGCAGTGAGGTTTCGAAGTCACGTATATAAAATAAATAGCCTTGTATTTCTGGGCACACTGGGGACTATGCAATTCTAGGAGATGGCCTTTGTTTTACGATTCGTGTAAACGGAATCATCATTTACATTTTAGCTATGTAAATAGTTTCCAGGAGCACCAATTCAGAGAGATAATTTTACATGGAATAGGATATAAAGGATAGCCCTGGCATTACACAGAGAGGCAGGCTCTGGTGAACCAGGCATCCGAAGTCCTCTCATTGAAAGCAGCTAACTGTGCTGGGGGAGTTTTATGTCAGTCACTGAGCACAGAACAAGGGACCTGAGGAAATTCTAAGAGATTTAGAAAAAAGAAATCAAATTAAAAATTACAATAATTAACAATGAAAATGTAACAAATGGGGGTAATCAGCAGATTAGAACCTGCTGAGAGTTAGTTAATGAGAAGCTAGAGATGAAGAAATTATATAATTAGCTGAGGAAGGCAGAATGATGGAATATAAAACAGAAATTAAAAGACATGAAGGATAGCAGGAGAAGGTCCGATGTAGGTTCTAATGAGAAAGAGGAGTATTTCTAAAAACTAGTGCTTAAGCCATCATATAATTCTAGTGAATTAGAATTTGGTGTTTTGGTAAATATTTTTTTTGCTCCTTTAAGTGTTGCACTCAATGTATTTCATGCTGTTTTATTGGTTGTGGGGATAAACTATTCAAGCAGCAGATAAAGTTTAGTGAAAAAGGATTATACCAGTCATCCCACATTTTTAATCAAATTTTTTTCCTGTGTATAAATAGTAGAACCCTTGGTTTCTATATTTGAGTTTTCATACAAAGGCAGACTAATCTTTTATCATCCTGAATATACATTTGAAAGTTTCAGTTGATTGTGTCTTTTTGTGGAGAAATAGTTTCAGGTTTCCTGAGCTTCCATTTGTTTAAAACAAAGTCTGGAGTATAAGTGTATAACAGGCATATTTAGAATCAGATTGTGTAGGTTCTATTTATGTTAAAATAACTAATCTCAGTACTAAGATGAAGTAGATTTAATAGTCCTAGTCTTTGTATTTACACTTACTCTCACTTTAACCCTCTGATTTGTCTAGATGATAGGCTGGAAAATGTTTAATTATAAATAAAAGACCAGAGCTCTCACTAATTCTTAGCATATAGTTGGTATGCAATAAATGCTTGCTGAATGACTGAATTAATGACGACTATAAATTAATTTCAAATCTTCAGGAGATTCATTAAAAGAAAAAATTTAAGTCAAAGCACGTTTTTGCATCTGGTTGGACTTGCTGTCTCCCTCAATGTTACAGTGATTATTTTTGGTGTTAGTTACCCACTCTCTTGGCACAGCATGAGAGAGGAAGAAAGTGATTAGAATTGTTTAGCAATATTTCCTGTCTGTTAAAAATTGATTTTCACAGGATTTTATTTCAGAAGCTCTCCTTTTTACGGCCTTTCCTTCCCTGAACCCTGCACAGTCCCCTTGCATTTCTGAGTGAGAAAACCCAGCTTGCAACATCTGCGGGAAGACCCGGTGAAAGGCCTTGTGGAGACGTCACTCCCACAATATGGGAACCTGCAGGCGCAGTGTTCCCACCCGGGATGGAACCGTGACATAGGACACACACACACACACACACACACACACGGGACAGGCCTTAGGGGCGTCTGGTCTATTTTTCTTTTCTCCAAGTAGGAGAATAAAACATCTGTGTCTTTAGTAGCACCAGTCATTGCTGAGTGCTTTCACTGTCTTGGAATGCACCCCCCACCAGTAGAATTTGACAAAACCCTACTAGTCGTGTAAGGCTCAGCTAAAGTGCCACCTACAACATGGGGCTGAGCTCTCACTTACGAATGTGTTGTGTCAGGTGGATAATGCCTTCTGCGACTCACCTTGACAATTAGAGGTTAAGGGTTGTTCTAAGGTGCTGTGTTTCAGCACCACTTTTCCAGCAAGACTGAACGCGTGTATTTTGTTTTTTATAAAAGTGCGCCAGATTAGTAATATCCCACCTTGTATGTATTCTTTTTCTTTTCTGTCTCATGACATTTTTCTCTCTCTCATTCTTGCTGCCCTGGGATCACATTGCCTATTAGTGTGTGTGTATGTTTTTTGGTTTGTTTGTGTTTTTTTGTTTTTTTGTATGACAGAGAGAGAGAGAGAGAAAGGAAGAATATGGACATTTGCTTTTCCTGCTACACATCAACAATGAACACTGTCACCTCTTATAGTTACTGTTATAAATGTCTGGACTTTCTTGCAATGATTCTAAGAGGCCAGAGTTCTGTCTCACTCATCTTATTTCCCACAGTCCCATCTTTGCATGATCTGGAAATTTTGAGTGAGCAAATTGTTCGTCTCTGCTTTCATCTCATACGGCATGTCAGTGTGTCCCAGCAGACTTGGAAATCTTTATCATGAATTCTTGTACACTTCTTGATTTATTTCTGTGAAATCAGCTTCTTTGTCTTCATAAAAGCAAGCCTGAAAGTCAATTGAGATCTGAGGACACGCACAGAAATTAGTCCCCAAAGCTCTGCAAGGTGAGGCGTATACAAACTAAGCCAAGTTTGGAGCTAAGTTCACAAGCTTAAAGCCAAGGACAAGAAAAGCCAGTTAAGGCCCATGCCTTCCCCCTGAACTCGTAATAATTTTGTGTTTAGCCTGAGTTCTTTACCCTTAAACATCAAGTTATTTAGTGACTTGGCTCCTTCTGCAGATATTGCACTAAAAATAAAGGACTTTGGAAAATAATCTTGGCACAGCCTTGTTTCTTTTTAAACATTTTTGATCAGATGTAGGGTTTTAGAGTCATATTGTTTGTGAAATGCCTTTTCTGTACATTTTTATCGTGGCAGTGTTTATGTTGCATGTCTAATTAGCTTCAACATACCAGATGAATTGTTTAAACCCGTCTGGCATGCTGTAATTTCTCAAAGTTCCTCATTTGCTAAGAGAAATATATTTGTACAGGTTTTAGATTTCAGGAATCAAAAGTCTATGATGGATCCTGTTCACCATAGGAAATATTTTCCGGGGGCCAGGGGGTAGAGGGTAGAATCACTTGCCAGCCTAGCCAGTGGGAGAGAAGACAAGGCCCAAAACACTTTTACAATTCTAATTTGAGAATGAGTGCCAAGAACAACATTTCTTCCCCTTCCCACTCCCCACCCCTTTCCCAAATTAAGGGAAACAAAATACGGAGCTGAGAAGTTTCTCACTATTACCAGCCCTAGATATATTTTGGACAGGGTAAGACAGAGGAAATTGTGCACTCACAAGAGAACGGATAGAAAATGAGATTAAAGATGCAAGAGGTGGCAAGGTCAAAGAAGAGGAGAGTTTGAAGCCAAGGGAATAAGAAGCAGGAGTGTAAAGGCTGTGGCTCCATCAAGAGTCAAAGCTGACATATTTCTCCATCTGGACACATTACACTCTCTCAACACAATAAACCTTATTGATACTCAATTTTAAAAAGTCTTATTGTACCAGCAAGGAGAATCTTAGAGATGGTCAAATCTCAGATTCTCCTCTCCTACTCCTCAGAAAAGGTTTCAATCTCTCCCTTCTTTCCATCTCTGCTCAAACACAGGTAGTGAATCCCTTCGGTACCCAGGGGCTCATAAGCACAAGAGACAGGATATTTGTTTTTGATATCACTAATTGCTACTATAATTATACACACTGATAGCATATTTGTTGTAGCAGTTTACCATTTTGCGCTTTCATAAATATGATTATGCCTGAATATCACAACAGCCCTATGAGATTACCCAAGATATTTTAGACTCAACTTGACAAGAAAACTCAGCATCCAAGAATTTTGTGACTTGCCCATGTGAACGTATGTAATAATAGCAGGAGCTAGCATGTATAGAGGTCCTTATTATATGCCAAGCATTGTGCTAAGGTGCTTCCCCTTCCTTATTCCATGTAATTCTCCCCAAAGTATTAGGAGAAGTACTTTCAGGTCCTCATTTAAAAGATGATGAAATTAAATATCAGGAATGTAAAGTAATTGATCAAAGGACTCACAAGGAAAAAGAAGAAGGAGAAAGAGAGGGAGAAGGAGAAGGAGCAGAAGGTCAAGGACTTGTCCCAGGTACCATGCTGATATTCTGAGCCACTGTTATTACCTCTAAGACGTTATTTCTATAAGACACATCATTTTTTCATGTACCACTAAGAAAGAAAAAAAGGCTGGCATTAAACTGTGGCTATATGCTTTCTTATCACTTAGAAATTTTATTTTTAATTTATTAAAGCTCATTTAGACAATGTAGACATAGATTCTTATCATCTATCAGGCTTAACCATATCTAAAAGGAAAAGTATAAGTGAAACACATTGGTTGAGATGTTCCTAAACTTCTGGACATTCAGGGACTGTTCTCAGTTATTTTTTTTTAATTCTGACTCACCAATTATATCTCTCTAAGAGTTATCCTACTTTATGTTATCAACATTGGTGATACAGCATATCTTAAAAGAGTGCCTCACTATTTTTGTCAGAATTTTTGCCAAGCCTCTGGTATCCACTTTGCAAGTTTTGAGATCCACTCATAGTCAGTGGCAGCTATATCCCAGCAGCACCCTTGAGGGCAGGACTTATTGGCAGAAATATTATAAAGGCAACAGTTACATGTGGTTTAGAATCAATGGCATGTGGTTACTGCCTCTTTGGTTTAAAGCAGAGCTGAGAATAAATCCCAAGTATCTATTATATCTCTTAAGTTATCTAAAAGTCAGCCTTTCTTTTTCAACTAATACCCATTTTTTAAGATTATATTTTCTATAACTACACATAATCCACATGCTTTTTATTTTTCCTACACAGCAGCCTTTTAAAGATTCAAAGAGAGGCAGCATGACCTATGATAAACAGAGTTGTTGGCCAAGAAGTACACGCACACGCGCACACACACACACACACACACACATTTTCAAGGAGAAAAGTCGGTCAGTGCTGATGAAAAAGAAAAGTGGGTATGAACTCGGGGGAGGGACGGGGAAGCACTAGTAGAAAGATCCTTTCTACTGAAACATTTAAGAAAAGTGAGTATAAAATGTCATCAATGTGTTGACCCAGCTGTGAAGTTAATTAAATATTACAGCCCTGGTTGAACAAAAACAAAAACTGAGATTTCCTGGGGAGTACTGTTGGGGTTTTTTAAAGCCATTTTTCCATGATTTCAAAAAAATCATATCTTTCTTTTTTTTCTTGCAACAATTCCTGTCAGTCCTGCTTTTTACTCTTTATATTTTCTGTCTACTTGCAAAGCTAGAGGAGTAGACCAGTTGCCTAACATATTATTGACTGAACTTCTTTGGTTTCTAGTACTTTACAGATCATTAGTTTAGTGAAAGTCCTGCTTATAATGAAAATCAGGAGATCTGGAATCATCTAAACTGTTTTCTGAGCCAACAGAGAAATGTTAAATGATACTTAGTAGAATTTTGGAATTCTTTATTATGAAAATTTTTAACTAGTCAAAACTCGTGAGTTTATTGGTGGTACATAGGCCATAGTAGATTGAAATAGTGAAGACATAAATTCCAGAGTTACCCTGCCTAGGCTTTGGTCCCAGGTTCTGCTGCTTAGTAGTTGCCATCTGGGTTACTTACTCATCTTTTCTGCATCTCTGTTCTTCAAGGACATCCAGGTACTCTCCTAACAGGTTTGTTGTAAGAATTAAATGAGCTAATACATGTGAAGTGCTGGCACATCGTAATCAAAGGTACTGGGTAGTATGATAATGTGATAATATGTGTGGACACTCACTGTCAACTACGCTGTTTCCCTGAAAACTTGATTTTCCTTCTACCCCAAAACTAAAATAGTCTACTTTAGGGACAAAAAAAATGACTATAAGATCTACATTGGATTAGAATTGAGGGATTTTTAAGAACCAGATTTATGCTTGCTTCCAGCCATCGTACCCACCATAGAGGAACCAGAGTGTAACTGGGGGTGTCCTAGGCCTTAGCCACCACTGCCTCCCCCGAGTCTGAGTCACAAAGCCATCATCACATCTGAACTTTCTCGCGGTTACATAAGACGTTTTCCCCATAGTGGATTTTTACTCTGTGAACTGAAAGATAGTAATACTATATGAAGATTAAACTCTATGTTGCCTAAAAGTTAGGTGGTGAGGATTTGGGACAGTCATGATAAATGCCCTTTGGAGGCCTTCATTTCTTTCCTTTTGAGAGTTCGTGTTTAATATGCCTAGAAACATGTTCTCCATAATCCTAAGCATCCCCTGTGCAGCAAAACTTCCTGTGACATTGCAGATGTTTTTCCCACCACCTGATACAGTAGCCACTAGCCATATGTGCCTACCGAGCGCTCAAGACATAGCTGGAGCAATAGGGTTATAACTTTTTAATTTTAATTAATTTTCATTTACATAGATACTTGTGGCTAGTGACTACCATATTGGACTTTCTCGACATCCTTCTGCATATCATTTCTGTTTTCTTGAGAATCATAGAAACAATGCCTCTTACCCAGACATCTAAATTTTAGGAAATATAAACATCCATTCACTGGCTGAAAAAAAAATTGAGGTAAGTAGGAAAAGCCTAGAATGACAAATACTGGCCTGTGCTACAAATGACTCTTGGTGATGTCAAAGTGCTGTACTCAACGCTTTGAGGATAGGTTGAGCCACACTGGGACTCTCACCTAAACAATTGGGCATAAAATAATACAGCCAGGAAAGCCAGAAACACATTGATTTCAGGGAGAAGATAAAGCTAAATGGAAGAAAGAAAGAGAGCAAAGACTTTTTTAAAAGCAACTACTGTATTAAGTCATTTTTTTTGAGACAGGCAGTGTGTGAAGCACAAATAATATAGGAAATAAAATAGAAAAAGTAGACAGTGGAGCCCCAGGAACACATCAGCCTGAGGCCATTTACCAAGGGGAAAAACGCCATTTAGGGCAAACCTCAGAGGTGGTCCCGGGATCATGGACAGTGATCATGATGTTAAAACTAATTCATCAAGAAAAAGCTTAAGGTGTCTTTGAAAACATTCCTTTCGTGAAGGCAGGGAAGTATAAAACTGTAACTGTTTTATAAAACAAGGTTGGAGTCTTGGATTTGGAAGGATAGGTGGCATTCCTATGTGGAACTATTCCTTTGTGACCCAACCTTCCTAGGATCAACAATCTTCATTTCTGACTCCTCTTAGAATAGGGGGCATGTGCAGCCTGAAACCCCTGAACAGTAAGCTCTTCAGGCCCACTTGTCCCTCAGTGTGCCAGGGGAAAAGATGGAACCCTTGGCAGGTACATGTCCTGATGAAAGTTTTATCCTAAGGGCTCACTGGAGGCGTCCTGTTGAAGGACGTAGGTGCTGGTTGAACTGCAGGATTAATACTGAGTGAAATCTAAGGCCAGGATGCCTGCGGATAAGCTGGTTTCTTCGAGTATGCTTTCATTTTAAAAATTCCCTTAGATTTAAAACAAAGAGATGACTGTATAAAAATTTGTATGTGGTTCCTGTTTGAATGGGTTTACTGGCTTATTGTGAAAACTTCCCTTGGTTTTCAACCTTAAGTAAAACATCTATTTTGTGTTTTGGTAAAATATAACCCACAAAGCATGTTGGATTAATTTGTTTCGTAAATAGCTGCATTTCTAGATTATTAGATTATTGCACAGAAATATAATGCATGACAAATTAAATGGCCACAGAGGACCACACTAGAAGCAGCACACAAAGCTGAATATAGTATGTGCCTCATGTCCCAAATTAACAGTAGCAGTGTGCTGAAATGGGAGAAGGGCATGTTTTAATAAATGTGGTAGAACTGGATTTTGGCATTGGAGGATGGGGAGAATTTGGAGATGAAGAGTGAGGGCCCTAGAAGAACCATCACTGGCTTAAAAGTTGGGTTCAGGGAATGCTGTGGGAAGGATTAGTGGTGTTCTTATTGGATAGTTCAATGGGGAAATAGAGTGGTATATAGCGAGCAAGTTGGGATGAGATCGTTAATGGCATTAAATGTCATGCAGATTGTCTGAGAGCACAAAAGAGCCGGCAGTTTCACTGCACCTAAATTGTTGGGGGAGTAGGGAGGGGATGTTAAGCAGGGAGCAGCAGATAGCTTTTCAAACTGTAACCACTGGGGCGCTCAAATATCACCGAGGTGCTTTCAGATGAAGGTGCAGCAGTCCCAGGATTTTTAATGTAGGCTAAAGCTCTATTATTTTCTTCAAACACTGAGCATTTTTTTAGCATTTGGAAAGACTTTTTACCATAACTGAGTATTTAAAAGAATGGTCTTGTACAGCCAAAGAAAACAAACTTTAAGAACTTAAAATTCAAGGAATTTTTAATGCAGCTGGAATGCTTATAATTTCTTATTTTTGCACACACTATAACTTGATGTTGTAAGATGTTTTCTGTTTCATTATGAAATGAGTCAAGAATGTGATTTTGGTTTCCTTATCTTTATGAAGCTTGGTAATGTTGAAATTTAGGAATACTGGGTCTTGTGTACAATGTGTTTTGGTTTTGTTTATTAATATTTTACAGGGATTTACAGAAAGCTCAGTGAAATCAGCAAGGTCAGATATGAAGAAAGCAAAAAGTTTGATTTTCAGTAGAAAATGTTATTTTCCATGTGGATGTGCAAGTTTGAAGAGCTTTATAAATTATAAACACATTTGTGTTGAATTTGACTGTGAGTCTATATTCCCAGCAGAAATTAGTACCTTACAGTAAGATTTACCAGACCTGTGAGTGTCCCTTGGCTGCAGCTTTGTTTATTGTCACTTAAATGGCTGTGTAATAAGAAGACATGTAGTCATGTTCAGGTCCCACTGACATTTTTAAAAGAATTTTGGCCAAAGACTCTTTCCTTCCTTCTAATCCCAATTATCCTTGTCTTCCCAGCCCTCGGCTAGGAAGGCTGAAGGCTAAACCATTTGTAAGACTGAAAGGCAAGGCTTAGTTGAGTTGTAAGAAAGTTTTTGCTTTTGAAAGACTGGAGCTCCCTGAACTCGCCATTGTCCACACGGAGGTAAAGGTACTCAAAACATCCTCTTCACCCAAGATCAAACTCGAGATCTCATTCAGGGGCGGCATGGTTGGGCAACTGAAGAGATAAAAGACTCTTGCAGAACAAGTCAAAAAGGCTTTGTTTTGACTTCAGATGATATACCTCTGGGTTATAGGGAATTCCAGTCTTCAGGGAGCCGCAAGCCTGTCTTTCAAGCTATTCCCCAACATCTGGCATGGCCAAGAGTCAGGAGGTGATTGGAGACTGTTGGGGAGTGCTCAGGTTACAGTGCATAGATGAAAGCAAACACATCCACGAAGAAATTACTAGAAGTTAGCTGTTTGTATCTTGGGCCCAGGCTATGATACGTCTTTCAAAAAGCAGCACAACAGTTGAGGGTTTTGAAGTTGTTGTTGTTGTTGTTGTTGTTTTAAGAAAATTCTTCCAGCTTCTTGGTTAAACATTGGTTCAAACAGGACCACTCATTCAGTTCCTGCTCTTGGTTTGTTACATCCAGGTGAACAGGATAACTCGAAACAGACGATTACCAAACTTCCACTGCTTCTCACTGTGTCTGTTTAGGCTTTCAACCCAGTGTTCTAATTAACGTTGTGAGTCATCATTCGATGGATTTGAACATAAGGGGACTTTTAAAAAAATTAGTTTCTAAGAAAAAAATCACAGTGGCTTTTCAAGTTTATTTTATGTTATAGTTATTATCTGGGGGAACTGTCAGCATAGATATATTTCTACATTAGTCACTATAATATTTTTAACTGAGGCCATGTATAAGCAAAAAAAAACTATTAGCTACAACCTTGAAAAAATAAGTACTACAATCACTAGCTAATGAGTCCTATATTTAAAAAATTATCTTTTTTATCATATGATTTTGTGTGAGATGGTTCTCTAAGACAGGGTTCAAAAACACTGTGGACTGCAATCCACAGTATCAGGCAGAAAACTGACAAATGTTCTCAAGGATATTTGTCTTTCCCTGGATAAGTGTTGACACGGACAAATAAATGTACATTCTGCCAGTATCTGACTTTAACCTACGATACATGTAAACAGGGCACAGGTAGAATCAATTCTAGGGATGTTTGGATTCTTTTTAGTCTAACTTCTGTCTCCAGTAGTTTTTATCTGGCCCCATTCATTCACTTGCTGGGTGGCCACTCATAGGTGGAACAATCTGCCAATTTCTGAAACTCTTATCCATTGAAATCTGCTTCCCATTGTCTGGGAGTAGCTACAAGCCAGAGGACCCAACAGAGTTAGCCATTCAAACAGAGTCAAAGGGCTATCATTTCAATCTGGGGCTGTTGACTTTCCCTCCCCCTTGTCCCAATGTAGATGTTTACCAATTTAATCATGAATGGTTTCCTGTACTTTTATATTCAAAGGAGAACTTTTAAAAATCAATCATTATTTTCTACTTCTAGGAATCCTAAAGTCAGTTGTATACATCAGGGGTATACATCGGTTGAATAAATCCAAGTTTTTATAAAGTAAAGCTACCCACATATGAAATAAAATGCCTCCCTCACTTGGTGATATGAGGGTCAGGTGAGTGGGGTAGACATATGTGACAGATCTGGGGCTGTAAGATTGGGCATTGGAAGTACTAATACTTCTGATGAGGTTGGCACATAGAATTCTCTTAGCCTTGACCTTCCAAGTGTAGCCTGAGAACCAGCAGCATGGTCCTCAGAGATGCAGAATCTCTGGTCCCAGAACCCCTAGAGTTCAGTATCTACATTTTAATAAGATCCCCGAGTGGCTGGAATGCACACGGGAGTTCAGATGTCCTGCCCTGTAGCATTATAAATGACACCCAGCACCGGTTCATGTATCCCTCACAATAATACTATAAGACAAAGCTACAATCTCTATGCCCTCCCCTCTCTCTCTAGAATCCTCTTCCAGTGCAAGAAATCACTGCTGGTTTTTGTTTGTTTGTTTGTTTGTTAAATAGCCTGTCGATGGCATGTCTGAGTACGTGGCCATTTGCCATCAGCATTAGCTTCAGGGAACAGTAACTTAGGGTTAACAGGAAGCTGGTATTTCTTCCTTCTTCAGAGGGAATCCTGTCTCCGAGAGAGCCTACAGGAATGAAGAGCAGAGCACAGCAGTTAGCACACAGGTCACCATCCGTAGCTGGCTTGTTTGTGCTTTATCTTATGAGCTGTGGTCAAGACAAGGGAGAAAATGGGGCCACTGAGGAACTGTAGCTGCTTGGTAAGCAAATCCAGATTATGTCCATGTCTAGGCTTTTGCAACATGGATGGATCCAACCTCAGAGAATAGAATACCTACATGAAATATACATGATCTGTAAAAAATGTCATATCAGTCATATGGATCTTCTAGACTGTTTTTGAAAGAGGAATTCAATGCTGGGGCAGGCAGAGCAATTGAGCTTTTAGCCGTGGGGCATTTATTCTGGAATATCCACAGATATTAGGTAAATTGTCTCTTGCCAATGAATTTTTTGCTCACTTTGCCATTCTGGAATCTGTACCCACATGTTCGCTCCCAACTCACCTAGCAGTCTGTTAGGGGTTACAATTTAGCTCGCAGCTGCTAACACACTGAAGCAAATTAGAAGAGGCAGCTACTAAGCTTCTCTGACAGTGAGGGATGATGAGGAAAGGGGCATTGCTGAGCGCTTTAAAACGTGTATTCCTTATGTAAATCCCAACTGGATTTACCACTTGTATGCCCTTCTTTTCTCCAACATTTCTAAAACCCCTCTAGTACACAACTTAACCAAGCTGTGTAATTACTTGGCCTAGTATTTAAATG
Source organism: Phyllostomus discolor (assembly GCF_004126475.2). Lineage (NCBI taxonomy): Eukaryota > Metazoa > Chordata > Mammalia > Chiroptera > Phyllostomidae > Phyllostomus > Phyllostomus discolor. The sequence goes on along the minus strand of NC_040909.2, from coordinate 20,443,815 downwards.
AAGGTCAATGCCACCGGTCCAGTCCATAATAATGCAGCCTAGATGGGGAGGCTCTGAAAGGTGTGTGTCACACCAGATCAGGTTAGAGTTGTGTCCCCTGGGCATCCTCATCTGGACGCTGTGCTCCTTAACTTGCCTTCTTAACCCAGAGATGCCCACAGAATGCCTTGTCAGTCTCTGTGGGTCTTTCCCTTTCCTCCATTATAACATTGAACCTGAGCAACCCAGAACTGTCCCACCTTCAGCACTAGGACACTGAATGCCAGCAGTGTAATTCAGTGCGTGAGTACACACACATTGGAATTAGTGCTGAAAATATAACTGAAGACACTGAAATAGAGAACAGGCTGACAGTGACCAGAGGGGAGAGAGGAGGGAATTTCAGGGGAAAGGGGGAAAGGTTTGCAGGAATAAGTATAAAGGACACATGGACAAAAACAAGGGGGGAGTGGAAATGGGAGGGAGGTAAGGAGGGCTGGGAGGTGGGCTGGGATGGGAGTAAAAGGCAGAAAACTATACTTGAACAACAATTAAAAATTTTTTAAAAAGATACATTAGACTGACTGGTTTGAGATGCTGCCCTGGCCATTAGAATTACATGATTTAATGTCTTCTTTGGGTCCTCAGTTAAATGCGCCAGTTAAATGGATCAGTTTAATGGGCTGTTGGGAGAGTTGAAGTAAAGCATGTAAGGTGCCTGGTGCACAGTCCGGTTCTCAGTGGGGAAAGGAACAGAGCCTGATGCCCAGCGGTCAATCTGAGAACATTCACTTTCTTTTCCTCCAGTTCTACATGGGAGAACCCACACTAGCCCACATTCTGCTAAAGGTATTCATAACTTTACAACAGCCAAGGTTCCCAGAAAAGAAGTTTTATTATAGGAACAAATTTCCCTTCCTCTTTACCCATCTACCTAGGTAAAATCCCCAGCCACTAACAACCTTCAGTTCATACATTCAGCAAAATTTGTTGAGTAGCTACTTGAGCAAGGTTTCTAGTCTCAAGGATTAGATTACTTGCAGAGATGATTTAACATAAATATCTGGGAAGCTAATACACAGTAGAATCTTGCAGGGGACTTAGAAATGGTTACAAACTCGATACAATATGGATTCAGGGTCAGTAAGAGAGGCTTCTCAAAGAAAGTGATATTTGAACTGGGAATTGATGGTGTATTAGAATTTCATCCAGCAGTGATCGGGCAGGGTGTGTCAGATGAACGGAAGGAGGCAAGCCCACCTTAGCTGGCAGGAAGGAAGGGAAAGATGTTTGGAAAGCAACCAGTAGCCTAGTTTGGTTTCCCTACCTGACTGGGAAGGGGAGTCTGCTGAACATAGAGCAGGAATTCCCTGTGTCCTTGGAAGAGATGGACAGTATCCTCTGTGTTGCTTCTTCACCTTTCTGGGGCTTTGTGGCTTTGTGAGAAATGGCAACCCAAGCCTTGGAAGATCCCCTTCCCTTTCTCCCCAGCTTCCATCATTGTCCAAACCTGGGTCTTCTAGATTGCAAGATCAGCACTAAGGTCTCAGGTCATTGGTTATTGTCTCCACTCGTGACCTCACATGGAGACCATTCAGATAAATAACGTATTCTCCCTTGGCGTATAGAGGAGAGGTTGCCACCCTCTGGGTGCAGAGAGACCCACAGTCCTTTCCTGGAATCCCAAGAGAAAAAAGCCTTGGGGAAGAAAGTTTTGAAAGTTGGGCTAGGGATGGGTACTATAAGAAAAACTGTTACTCTCTGGCTGGTGCGGCTCAGTGGCCAGCCTATGAACCAAAGGTCACTGGTTCAATTCCCAATCAGGGCACATGCCTGGGGTGTAAGCCAGGTCCCCAGTAGGGGCTGTGCAAGAGACAAACACACGTTGATACTTCTCTCCCTCTCTTTCTTCCTCCCTCCCTCTCTGTCTAAAAATAAATAAATAAAATCTTTAAAAGAAAAAAAAGAAAAACTCTTCCCGAAGTGTAAAGTGGTAAGGAGAAGAGAAGGTGGTCAGCAGCGAGTCAGACACTAAAGTTCTCTGGTTAAAGAATTTAGATCAAATCAGCATTATGCATTTTTTTAAAAAAGGAAGGGGATGGGGAACGTAATATAGCAAGACCAAAAATGGAAAAGTTTCATTGACTAAGTTGACTCTTGAAATATCTGAGTTCACGGCATGGTGCCAGATGCTAAGCAGGCTTATCTCAACTGATGTAAACATGAGGTAGACCTAGTTCAGCTCTCCCATTGCTAACTAACACCATTGTCAGCCTTACCAACATCCTGGCCTGGTATTTTAAATACCTGGTATGCACTGGTAGCAAATAACACTAGAATGCGGTTCCTGGTCAATACAAGCGCGTGGTCGGGCATGCATCTCAAGGCTATATGGGCCAATAAACAATAAGTGAAACCAATGGAGGGGTTTGGGTGGGGTGGTGGGACTCAGGACTCTGCTCACCCTTCATTTACCTTGTCCGATTAGCACTTTGACAAATCGTGTGCCTAATTTAGGGATACAAATTAATTAGACCTTTTATCGCTTTTGTCCTTGTACCTGAACTGATGTGTGGGCTCTACTATTAGTGGCAGATGATCCAGAAGCCACCCTCCAAGGCCCTTCTGCGGGCTGGATTATCTCAGCATATAATTTATATGTTTCGGTTGTTTTCCTGGCTCCCTGTAAAGCAAAATATTGACAATAAAATTGCTATTTTTGTCTTACCAACCTCCACATGCTCTTTGTTCCTCTGCGTTTAATGGCTGCACGCTCTTCTCTTCCAACTGCTTTGCTGTTCCCCTGACAAACAGCCACCGCCAACAAGGATTCCAGAGTAATGTCTAATCTTTACCAGCAAACTGTCTATCCTGCTGACCCTGTGGAAAACTGGGAGCATATTTAATATATCACGGAACAAATTAAGGGTGTGAGGCTTAACGCAGCCAAGGAAGCGATCATAATGCCATTATGTCTGGGAGCCTTGAGTGATTCTTAGCACTCCAGCTTACAGAGTTACTCATATTGAACATTGTAAATTTTAAAAAGGAAAAGAAATTGTACAGTTCAGCACTCACCATTTTTTCAGCTTGATGAAAGAGTGAATCCTTTTCAGTCTGACTGCTTCCGTGGACATTAAGCATGAAGCAAGGACTTGCGGTGGCTCAGATTATCCAGATACCAGTCTGTCCTCGTGACTCACCATTGCTGTTCTTATACCTCGTCCTGGAAGCGGTCTGGAGTCAGAGAGCCTGCGTTCAAGTTCTGCTCTTGCATCTTGCTAGCTTTGTGACCCTAGATGAGTTCATCAACCTCTCATATCTTCAATCTTCCTGTTAGTAAAAGGAGAATCAAAGAGTTAATAGATGCAGAGCCCCGAGAACGATGTCTCCTTAATAACCAGAGCTTATTGTTATTATTGTAATTTGTTAACTACTCTTAGTCCAGATGTTCCGTGAGTTCAGGTAAACTTTCTCTGTAAGGAGCCAGCTAGCAAATATCTTGGGCTCTGTGGGTCATGTATGACATCTATTGCAGCTGTTTAGCTTTACAGTACCGCAGAAAGCAGCTACAGAAACCATGTAAAGAAATGGGCATGGCTCTGATCTGCATGGCTCAGTTAGTTGTGCATCATTCTGCAAAGTGAAAGGTCACCGGTTTGATTCCCAGTCAGAGCACATGCCTGGGCTGAGGGTTCAGTCGAGGCAGGTGCGAGGGGCAACCAATCAATGTTTCTCTTCCACGTTGATGTTTCTGTCCCTCTCTTTCTCTGTCCCTTCCCCTCTCTCTAAAAATAAATAAAATCTTTTAAAAATTAAAAAAGCAAAAGAAATGGGCACGGCTATATTCCAATAAAACTTCGTTTATGAAATATGCAGAACACAGGGTTGGACATAGTTTGGGTCCCAGATTGATTCCTCCGGCTGTCTCACATCTCTCTCCAAGCTGTTGTGCTTACACATGGCTTCCATGCCCGAGTCCCTGCCTGTGTCACAGCCACACAGTAGGGCTGCCAAAAATGTTTTTAAAAATACTAATGCTGAGCCGTGTGCTCTGATGTTTTGGTGAAGGGTAAGACTCCAGTCAGTGTTGTTTCATGCAGTTCTACAGATAATTCTGATGAGCAGCCAGGGCTGAGGACCACTGACGATAGTGTTTATTGGGGCACTTGTTAAACACAATAAACAGATTTCCAGAACTCTGCCTGCAAATTCTGATTCAATGCTGGCCGTGGGCCCAGGAATCTGCATTTTTAACAAATGCTCCAAGTGATTCTTCATTTGTATTATTAGGCAAGCCTGGGAAACTTGCCCTCCTTCCTTATTCTCTCCATTCAATATTACTTGTCCTGTAGGCTTTTGCCAACACCTAGGCTAAGCGCTCCATGCCAGGGCAGCACACTGTTCTAAGGAGCAATGGCCACGTTTCCAGGGGAGTCACACACAAGCCAAAGGAGTTCCTTCCAGAGTAGGACTACATTTTGAGGTTTGTTCTAGTTTAGACCGTATGGTCACCCTTTGATATGAATTTTCTTAGGTGTCTGGTTTCCAGGATGAGAATCCCAGTGTTATCTTTTGAAAAATGTTTACCGTAGCAAGTGGGGAGATAGTTTGGAGCCAGAATGGTGTTCCCCTTTTTAAGAGGTGGGAGGAGATGTGGAGGATAAATAGAAGTATAAGAGCTGATATCAGTTTATAAGTGATAGTAATGTAAACTTGTGTGCAGATGACTCAGGTACTCTATGAGTAACAAAGGAAGTCTTTGGAAATAACTGTTAGTGTGAGATCTGTTTATCTCTTGCCTCTCATCCAGTTTTAAAAAATAATAATAAAGGGAGTATAGGTGAGACTCATATCAGACTTTGACAATTCTTGTACAGTAGAAATAAAGAGGGCAATGTGTGTGTTGAAATCTGATACTATGAAATAATGTTGTAGTGTCCACAGTCTGGGCCAAATTCCTCTTTTCTAGTCAGTACATCAGAGGCAGATGCTGCCCATTGCAATGGCCATGTCAGCTGTCTTCTCCCAGATTGTTTCCACTAAAGAGGTTAGAAAATGACTCATTTCCCAGCTTCCTCTGAAGCATGGGCTGGTCAGGTGCTATCGTTCTGGCCATTGAGACTTCAGCAGAAGTCTGCAGAACCCTCTGGAGAAAGCTTTGGTTATGCTGGTAAAAGCTCTACATACCCTTTTACAACCTCTCACTCTTTGTCCTGAGCTGACACTAGTGACCATCTGTTACCATGAGGCAGAAAGCCAACTTGCTAAGAAGGAAGAGAGAAGATAAGGGGCCCTGGGGTCCTCAGTGATTTCTTTGAACTACACTCCTTTTCTGATTTGCCTTGTCTCCAGACTGCTGTTTACGTGACATACTCAGACACTTCTACGGCTTAAACCACTCAGAGATTCTGTTACATGCAGCTGAAAGAATTCCTAACTGGGGTATGTAAGCTTCATCTTTGCTGCAGAGGGTGCAGTGGTTAAGAGACACTTACATCCTGATATGCTGATGTAAGCCTTCTGAAGGAGCCAGCCAGGAAGGCCCTTTGCAGACAGGTTTTAAAAGCAAAAAAATGTTCTATCAACTGGCGAGAGGCAGCATTGCTTTCATGAATCACGGGCAAAAAAATTTTAAAGAAAATGTGATTGTGAATGAACAATAGCAACTATTTTACAAAAATAGTTTTTTTTAAATGCTCTTCTAGATGATGATCTTGGTGTGTTAAAAAATCATTGGGTCAGAAGACCTCACTGAATCAGTGAGGTTGGATCAGTGAGCGGTGACTCTTCCAAAGGTCTTTATGGCTCTCTGTACTGGATCTTCTTTTAGTTTGACTTGCAACAGCCATTCCTACAATATTTAATGAGATGATCACTGATTACTAAGTAATAACTATGGCTGTTCTTAATTGGAAGCAGCTGATGCAATGGAAAATGCAAGTTCAGAACCGGCTTAAAATTTTTTCTACCTTTGTGAACTTGAGCATGTTATCTAATTTCTTTTTGTCTCAGCTTCTTCATGTGTAAAGTGTAGGTAATAATTCATTAGCTCTTGGCATTACTGAAAGGTTTGAGTCAAATCATTACATGTAAAAAATGCCAGTCACAGAGTTTTTACCTTGTAAGTAGCTGCTTAGCATTTCCTTTTCTTTTTTAAATCCATGGCTTAGGTGTCTACCCTTGAATAGTTCAGCTTCTGAAAGTTAGGGGTGGTGAGCTGCTTCTACTGCTTTCTTTGCCATTTAATTATCTTCATCATTTTGCCATACTTCACATATGCCTCTCTGTGTCTGGCCTGTCTTCACAGCTACTGGGTATTAGAAAGACACCAAATAGGAGTCAAGAATTTGTTGTCTTTCTGAATGCTATGGAGAGGGACTGAAAGCCATCTAGCAGCACGGCCATCTCATAATCTTTTTGAATTTCACCCAGAAATAACACTCTTGAGCAGGGAAGAAAAAAATTAATGACTACTTGTATGCATTTGGGAGAGTGGAGGGAAATGGGGGCGGGGCACTGAGAGGATGATTTAGTCTGTAGGAAATATATAGAGTGCATTATGATGAAACTTCCACAAGAACGAGTTATAAAACCCCTGAAAAATGCTTCTCTTGACAATTGAGTATTGTCAAAATTACCCTGGAAAGTCAACCCCTCAAAGAGGACCATTCATGTGCATTTGACATCCTTAATCCTTTGCAGTAATGCATGCATATAAACGTATAACCTATAGAATAGTACACAGTATATAATAAAGAGCACATATGCCGACCACAGATTTACCAGAAAGTGGGACTGTGGACAAGTTGCTTCTCTGAGCCACTCACATTATCTGCTGAGTGGGCTGAGGCTCGCACTCACACCCTGAGAGCTGCCCAGGAAAGCAGGCTGACTGAAAACACTGGTATTCATGGTGTTTCATGCTGGGGCTGGAACACAAACTCAGAAAGAGGAAAGACAATCACCATCTAATATTTAACACTTAACCTCCCACATCCATAGTCCACAGTCCATTTATCATAGTTTAGCTGTGCATGAATCAATGCATATACACTTCTCTCTCTCTCAATCTCTCTCTCATGAAGAAAGTCTCCCTTTGTATGGCATTCTTTGCTAGCAGTTGTCATACGCCTCAAAAGAGTAGGTCTGCACAAGAATGCTGCTTATGAAGTTAATGAAATTTGAACAACCTTGACTGTATTCATAAGCATCAGAACATCATGAGTATCAGAATTTTGAACCTTAGAGCTGAAAAGTCAAGTGCGCAACAAAAAGGCTGGTTCATGTGACAGGCAGAAGTGCTGGTCCAGAGCTGTTTTCAGGAGGAAGGGGGCACCCCAGGGAAGCTCAGCCTGGGTGTGCAGCAGCTGCCCTGTAGCACCAACGCCAAGAGCCCCAAGCCTGGAGCCGGCACCACTCAGACTGTTTTCCTAATGCTCGTGACCATGGAAATGGCCAGTTCTTAGGTTCTCTTAGTTCAGATGCTTTAGGTAAGAAGGGGATCATGTACAGACTCCTAGATACTCAGAAAGTCAGATGCAAAGAAATTGCATCTATCCCGACGTGTGAAAAACTCCAGACAAGTAAAAACTTTTCTCCTTGACCCTCCTAAGAAATCCAACCCAGTTTTCTCACAAAGTCATTTGAGAGAACAGTCACAGGTTATATATTAGTGCACCGGCTGTGCAATCAAAATGACTTTTTAGAACAGGATTACATGAGACCAGGAAAGAAATTCTCTGACTTTCAAGGGAATAGAACAGTGTATCGCAGAAATAATCAGAAATGCTCAAAGAACGAAGTCTTCCAATAGTTTAGGAATAACTACCACAAGGGGCCGGACCTCAGGGAGACCTCCAAGAAAGACACCCAGACAGCTGTTTACATGGGAATGAATAATGTACAAATCAAACGTCCACTACCCACAAGGAACTTCCTTTTTTCTTTCGTTAAGGCAGGTGTGCGGTATGTGTTGGGTGGGGGACAAGGCTGACCTACATGATATTTTTTCCATTTGCAGACACTGGGCAGTTGGCTCAGTGGCTCTCTGTATATTCTCAGATCTCTTCTAACAGGGTTGGCCTGGAAAAACCATTTTGTGTGTTGTCTTTAACGGAGATACAGCTGGTCCACCACTCATTTCGCCCTACAGCTTCCAATTTGGCAGGCCAGCCATGCAGGTGCTGCGCCTCCGAACTGAAGCGCTGCATTTGGTTGGAGGCGGGAGGATGGCACCTCCTGGAAGTGTTCAGCGTTACAGTTGTGGGGGAGGGCTTTTGTCCTGCACAATTACTTTGTTTATGCTGACTTCCATTACGTTTTCCTAAGGCAAATGACAAGGATACCTTTCATGCCTAGCCAGCTTTGGGAAAAAAAATGTTTCTGCCTTTTCTTGAATCCTTCACAATCTGGAGAGAGCCCCCTTATGTCAGGCAGGAAAGGGAAAGACATTAAGTTTCACTTTACCAAAAGGAGATCCTCCAACATCTTGTAATACTTTTCCTTTAAGAGCTTCGTTTCTTCTTCTCCAGCTGCTTTCATCTCTTTGATACATAAGGGTACACTAAGTTGAATCTATAAACAGAACCCAGTAATTAAGAGTAATTGCTTTGGAGATTGGTCCAGACGATTCAACATTATATGCGTGTTCTTCTCAGATATCCATTAGCTGCTAATAAGATACTACAGATGTGCCTGTCTGTTTCCTGTTTCCGTCTATTGTACCTTTATTGCCATATATGGACCAATCGGATGGGCGGAACAATAAGTGGATGTCCTTTTGCTCCCTGAACATGTCTCAAAGGAATGTTTGTTATTAGATTGCTTTTTCTGTTTAGTTTCACATCAGTATGTTAATAAAGAAAACATTACACGGAGAAAGTTTTTGTTGCTTTTCTTTTCTTCACTTTTGCCACCTAACTGGTTTACTGTTTAATTGAATCCCTTTGTATAAGTTATTTTTTTAAGTATGTAATGCAAATATGCCTGAGCAATGGGAGCAGGGGGAAAATTACATCTCTTGGAAAGAAAGTTTCCATCTAAATGTTTTAAGTACTTAGAAATTCAGCATGAATATCATGTTGCTATATTTGACTGATTTACATTTGACACTTGGTAAAAAGCCTATGAATTATTCATTCCCAAGTGATTCTATAAGCCAGAACACCAGAAATCACATCTCCCGTTAGAGTTTATAAAGTAAAATAGTTTAAATACTCTCTAGACATGTGGCTATCTATGGAGTCGGTTTTCCCCCTGATTTCAAATTGCTGTGCTTTCTACTTACTTGCCTTTTTATTTTAGGATAACTTAGCTAAAGATCTTACCCTTTTCTACAGTAAACCTGGTTAATATATTTTTATGGGTACAAAATATTATGTTATAAAGTAGATTCATAATTGATATCTTTTGTTCCTCTTCAGCCCAAGGGAACTTTATTTTGGTATAAGAACAAAGCAACTGAGGGGAAAATAATTATTGACTTCTTATTTTGCTCATATGGAACTAAAAGTAAGAAGAAGTAAACTACAATTTATTAGATAGAATTAAACACTGCACCTAGAGGTGAAAATAAATACATTATTCCGTGAAAATGATATAGATATACTGTGCACATATTCATACACACGCAGGCACACACATACACACAGTGATACCAGCCAGCCTGGTACATTAAAACTGCTTGCGATATTAACAGATTCTATGTAGTCTCTATATCCTGGAGTTCACAAATATGCATCTTGGCAGCTAACATCTCATGGAAATACATTAAAATCATTTTAAAAAAATGCTACTTACAGCAATAATGCTTTGACCTGTGCGCTCATTAGAATTCATAAACTAAACAAGGTCAGGTGGGGTGCCTGGCTGGATGGCTCTTCCCCAGAACATTCAAAGGCTCTAAAACCATGTGGGCTGCAGTAGTAGGAGATTTCTCTACACGTTATTTTGAGCGGAGCCATGACAAACACTGGGGGGCAGACCGGAAGTGAAATTCCCCTGGGGGAAAGTGCCGAAGGGTTTTGAATCTCTTGATGGGAGCCACTCACTAGGACCCGCGTGCGTTTTCAGGAGAGGAGAGATGTCCCAAGTTATCCTTCACTGAGAAACATGTGCAGCAATTATACACACACGAGGCACAGCAAAGGGTTTTGCTTTGTGCACATCAGTGAGAAATTTCCAAATTAGGTTAGTTACCAAACTACCACAAATAAACTGTCTACCAAAATGTGGTTTACAATTTTATTCCTTACTGAGAACATGCAGAGATCATTTCCTCACTAAGTTATTGATACAAAGTATCCTAATTCAAATTTTGTAAAATTTTCAAATTTGTTAAAGCTTTTTGTAAGATTTTTTTTGCTATTAGCAAAGAACTGATCAGAAGGTGACAATTTGATGAAGTTACAGTTGACAAGTCATGCTCTGAATTTTTGTGGGCTCTGGGCTGATATAAAACACTACTAATAGACAGCTGTGACTGAATAATGTCACTGTCTTCTAACTTGTTCCTATAAATGGTTGCTACTGTAGTGGTTAAGAATCTTCTATTTTCGCCATTCAGGCAAGTTAAGTACTACTATGGTCTGGGCACAGGCCCGGGCACTGAGAATGTAGCAGAGCATCTACTAGGGAGAATTTCTGTCCCCAGGGAGCTTAGCATCTAGTGGAGGAGTCAGCAAACTCCAACTTTCTTTGCTCAAAATATTTGTGTTGAGTTCTGAAAGGCAGGGCCTGTTTGGAGATGGAGAGAAAGAGTAGTCTGAATGGCACTAAAATATCTATTGTACTTATGTTACATTAGAAATTACCCTTAGAAGAAGCAAGATGTAAAATCTGAGCTAATTCATATACAGTAATATCACCTTTCTCTTGCTAATTCTCCATAGAGGATTTGCCCAAAAGGAAAGCTCTAATTGTAGCTATTGATGAAACTGTTTTGAAGAGGCAGCTCTGTTTATGAGAGGGATGAAGATACTAGAGTAATTTAGGTGGGAAAGGTCATTTTTTTTTGTCTTTGATAATCCCTGGTTGTTTGTCTGCCTTGTTTGAATTATAGGTAACTTTTCCTGAGCTGGGATTGAGATGAGGCCCGAGGTGTCGGGTGCTCACCTCAGGCATACCACATTCAGGGGCACCAAAAAAACCTCAGCAATCAAGCTGATATTTTAATTCAATTTTTTAAAATAAAAATTAATGCAAAGAAATTCATGATACAAAACCACCAAAAACTGAAGAAGGACTAGTTCACTATTTTCACCCATTGTTTACCTTGACTTTGTCTTGTACCCACCTTGCTCTAAACACCCAAAGCTCTCGGTTCATTCCTCATCTCCAGGAAGCTGTCACTGTGTGTTATGAGTGTTTGCATTTTTGTCCTGCCAGTTGCATGGATAATAACATCTTACTCTTAGGGACAAATCCAGGTCTGTCTTCGATGTTTCTCGATTTACCCAGTATTGTACATTATACCTAACAGCTACTCGCTAAGTGCTTATTAAATCAAAGAGCTGGGCAAATTAGAGTTCAGACCCTGCTGCCATTTACTGAGTCTTCTGAAAACTATTCTCCCTAAAGAGATATATAAAAGAATTCAGAGACTTTATACTACATGGAAACTTTTGGCATTTGACACCTAAGCTTCATATGCTTTTCACTTTTATTACATTCACTCTAAATTACTTTGTTCTGTAATCATGCTGATCTTCAAGGAGCCTGCTATGTTGTGGCACATAATTAGAGATACCTTGTTTTTCCTGCTTCTGGAAAATTTTGACTTAGTTTAACATCAGTTGGTGCTAATGAACATCTCAGCAGGTATGCTCCACAGGTACTTCGAATTCACTCATCCAGAACTGCCTTCATCCTGAAACCTGTTGTTCCTTCTCTGTTCTCTGGCTTGATGAAGAGTGCCATCCTTTGCTTGGTTTCTACAATCTCAATTCTGGAGTAAGCCTTGATTCTTTACTCTCCTTTAATGCCCTGCATCCAACCCCTATTGTAGTCTATCCCAATTAATATCCTTTGGGTTTGTTACAACCATGGACCAAAGATTCAGGCCCTCTCTCTGCAGGACCAGTGCAATAGTTTCAGGTCTGATTCTCCAGCCTCCAGGCTTTGCCACACAGTTACAAAGTGGCCTTTGTAAAATGCAAATCCGATAACATCCGTCTTCTACTTCAAACTCATTAATGACTCACTGGCTGTTACCTTCAGGAAAAGAGTCTGCTCTTCCTAACAGTGCAGCACAGGTCCTCCTCCGTCTAGTTCCCTCCTTGTCAGTCTCCTCTCACACTCTTCCCCCAGCCCATCATCCTGTATTTTCTCTATTCTGTGTAGAAGCCCCTTTCCTCCAGTTCACTTGTCACACTTCTGCCATCAGCCCTCGGTTGGCTTAGGTGTCCACCCTCTGTGCTCTCATGCTATTGAACACCAAATTCCATTACAGCATGGAGCAACCCTAATGGGTTTGTCTTTCCCCCATGGGGCTGTGTGCTACTTAGGAAGGAGGGAGTGGCATGAGTAGGTCTTTTGCTTTTTCGCCCCAGCATCCAGTGTAGAACCTAACCCAGCAATCATGTGTTTGTGAAACTTGCCCAATTCATCCAATCAATCAGTTCATTATCTTATTCTCACATTGATTCCCCTCCTTTCCATTCTCATTGTCACCTTCTAGTTTAGATTTATATCACTTCACTCTCTATAAATATTTTATGTTCCGTCTAAATTGGATTATCGCTAATCCCCAAAATATAATGTTTGTAATCCCTCATCTGTACTTGGTGAATTCCTTTTTGTATATTTCAGTGTTCATCTTCGAGGTCCATTGCTCCATCAAGTCTTTTCTGCTTTCCTGCATGTGCAAGTAATCCCTTGCTTCTTTGAATAGTTCTCTCTCCTCTTACCACGCCCCCAGCACGCATACACTTGATGTGCATCGGATTGTTATAATTTGTGAGCGGTCACCACTCCTGGTTAAACCGTGGACAGGGATTGCTCCTCCCTCTCTCCGTTCCCCTACGGGTCTCACTCAGTGCTTTGGTCATAGAAGGGGCTCAGAATTGAATTGGAACTGAACTGAATTGAATAAACTATCCATTTATGAAATAATTTGCTTTAGAGTTGCCAGAATTAAATGGCCACTCCAGTGGCAATATTACTCTAACTCACTAATATCATTTGATCCACGGAGGAGCTAGTTAATTAAGTAGGTGGAATAAAAAATATAATCGGCTAGAGGAAGAATGTTCTGGCAGGCACCCATATATATATATTTTTTTTGCTGAAAAGCATTATGATCTCTCAGCTATAATTCCTCTTGCCTTCCACCCAAAATAGCAATAGGACTCCTTGCACATGCCTGTCGATGGCTGATTTAGGAATGCAGGCCATACACCTGTGTGCCAGATGTGAGCTAAAGCCTGTGCACTACCCTGGTCCATCTGCAAAGCATACCCCATGCTGGCTCATTTCTATAGGGAAGGGGGCACTTGTCCCCAGGCTTTTTACATGATAGGTTCCCTGGTGCTTGCCTGTTTTCCTTAACTTGAAACCCCCTTCATTGAATTTCAATGTCTTGGATGACCTTTGCCAACACAGGAGGCCTTAGTCCATTTGCTTATCAGCGAGTATGCTTTTTCTCTGCATGTTTGATTTTTGCCTGGTGCTGGTTTTTTGTTGTTGTTGTTTTTTGCTTTTTTTTTTACTTGTATCATCACTTGAGAAAGGGTTGTTTGGTCTTCCGTAGCCAAATCAGCCACGTCAGCATCAACGGTAGTTAATAGCTGACAAGTCCTCAGGATTTCTGTGTGGAGGATCCTGAAGAGTGTCATCTGATATTGAATGTAGCTTTAGCTGGAATGAATGGGATTCGATAACGAATGGGCCTGCATTGATGGGCACTGGGGACAGGATAGCTTTGTGATCTTCTTTGTCTCTGTAAGAATGCCTCTGCAACTGAATCCGACCCATTTCTATGCCAATGTGCTAATAGTTGTGGAATCTCATTCATCTCAACAGAGGCCAGTTAGCCCTGGAATCCCATCTGTTTGAGTGGATGCAGTAAAATGTCATGGAAATGTGGCCATTTATTCACAACACCAGTGAGAGCTTTCTCGCTGTTAATTTCCCTGCATGTTAAGTGACTCCAATTGCACAGATTCTTGCACCAATTTTTTTTAAAACACATGGTGTTTGGAGTTTTTCACTTAATTTTTTTATTTTGACTCTTATGTGTCGACAAAAAGAGAATTAAATAGTTATAAAACATGCACTGAATCTAAATGGGGGTGCTCTCCTCCCTATACAACAGATTCAAAAAATGCCTCAGCCAGGTTTTTTGAGTCCCTCTTAGCATAAGATGCCCAAGGCTGTGTTTTGGCCCAGAGGAAGTTTTGGGCTGATTTTTTTTTCCTCCTGAAAATAGAGTTTAAGCAATAGAGACACAGAGGAGTCTTAACGAGAACAGGGGTAAAAGAGGCTCTGTCTCTTACAGATTGCTAGAGTGACACAATAGTTAAGAACGTGGCAGGCCTTCCAGTTAAACCCCTGGCTAGCTGGCTGGCGGAGAAGCTGGAGTCAGTCTGGCTGGGGAGCGTGCCAGGCGCTTATAAAATCACATGCAGAAGGAAATAAGGACCATTTTCACACACTTGTCACTTCCTAAAGAAATTTCCTAAATTGTTTTCTAAGTCAGGAATCTTGACTTTAAAGAAAGCATGTATGTTGTATTCATGCATATGCACTCATCTAATATAAATGGATGGGTAAGGTATATAGGGTACAATTGATTGCCAAAAATAAATGTGGGGAAAAGTGTTTGGTTTTATTTTCAGGTACCTGTGAATATGAACTGACTTAATTAATCAAGCAAACATGCTTAAAGTTATCAGGCATTTTCATGGACTCGACAATAGCAAGAATAACTAACAGCGTTTTCTGAGAGCCAGGCACGGTTCTGCATACTCGGTGCACATGAACTCATTTGGTCTCTGTCACAAACCAGTGAGTGAAGTACTGTTGTTATCCCCATTTCATAAATCAGGAAACCAAGGCTCAGTAAAATTAAGATTCTACCCTTTGCCTCTACATTAGCTTTATTAAAATAACTTGTTTCCTAGAATAAGCATCACCTCTTTATTTGCAGGGTATGAATTCACAAAGCAATGCACCTACTAGTTGAATTGAACATGCCAGAATGAATGCAGCAGACCCTTGTCTGCCCGGAACGTCTGTCACTGGACACATTCTGAATCAATAACTTTTCTGAAGTGTGGATACCTTGACTTTGAAAGGATGCAACAGTTGACAAATGGCAGTTTATCCCATAATATAACATTTGCACAAATAAGGTTAAATACTTTAAATACAAAATCCTACCCGAACACATAAACAAGTAAGGTACATTACAGCTCGTGCCTTAACCAGCCAAGCTGTCAAGATAATGCTACTATATTTCCTTATGAACTTCCTTTTTTATATTTCCAAACTGGAAACTGGGCTACCGTGATTTTACCTGGTGATCACATTGTCACTTTACACCACGTGTAAAGCCAAACCATGCCACTATATTAGTATGCTGTGGTTATTAAAATGGTAATTATTTTCAAATATTACTTTATAAATCAGTGGACTGAATTCTTACTATGTTAGAATCCTTTATAAACTTTGTTATGTATTTAAATGAGTACTATTGGTTTCAGAGATGACCACTGAAGAAATTATAGACCTATTTCAGTGGTGGTACTCATGATCAAAGTTTCCTTGGAATTCTCTTTAATTGTCTTTGCAGCAAGCATTAGTTTATTTAGGAAGGTGGCCACTCTTCATGTTTGGTATAGATTTGTTTTAATAATATAACCAGATGGAAGTCTAGTCAGTAGGGGCAGAGAGGATTTAGGAATGAAAAATGGAAGTACAATACCATCATGAGTTAATCATTTTTAAATAATAAATGGCTTTATTAGTCAAGCTAAATAGACACGTCCAAGTTTCATTTACTTGATTCAATAGTAATTTATTTCTCACTAATGTCGCAGTTCAATGCAGGTCAGTAAGTCTGCTCCACACAGCCATTCAGGTGGCACACAGCGTATCCACCCACATTCCACCGGCCGGGGCTCAGTCATGCCCCGCCCCCCAACTGCAGGGAAGTTGGGCAATATTGTCTGGCCAGGTGACTGGAAGGAAAAGGAAATGGGATTTGGCGAGAAAATAGCAATGCCTCTGCCACATCAGCTCTAGTAATATTCTCTTCCAAAACGGTGTTCCAAAATGTCCTTAGTATCAGCAGCATAATCTGCCTAAGTTGTTGAGCCACTGTCATCACTGCCTTGAAGTAAGAGTACTGCTTGTATGTTCTGGTAGATTTCTTATATTGGTTTTACATTGTATCCATGTCACATACGTGTTTCCATTTAGATGGGGAAGACACCACCATTTCAAGATTTGTCAGCTTGGATCAGCCCCACCTTTTAGGTGTCTCTGTGACAAACGGAGACAGTGAGCAGTCCCCCGATGGGACTGGGGGCCACCCCACAGAACAGCCAGCCTTAGGCAGAAGGCGGTGTTGGGGTAACTTAAAAGGAAATGACCTGTTCCCTAACATGAGAGACCAAACTTAGTGTTCAAGCGAGGTTAAATCTTTCATTTTTCTTCTAGGTACTATCTTTTTCTTCTCTCCCAAACAGAATAAGAGAAGATATTTCACACAGGTCTTTATTGTGAGAAAGAGGTTGCTACTTTTCATTCTTCCACCCGAAGTCTCTTGAAAACTGTAGATATGGCAACTAAGACAGTGAGGGAAACTCTTCAGTGAAAAAGAGTAAAACAACAAGCACAATAACCATGAAATTTGCTATTTTTGTCCCAGACTCTCTTGACAAACATTCGCGTGCATGCACAAATTCTCTCTTCCTTTTCTCTCCCTGCCTCCATCACATCCGTTTCAGGTTAAATAGCTCTACCCCATATGTCCGGACTCTGGCAAGATTCAGGGAAGCTCTGAGGCTGCAGATAAATAAATGGCTTTGTGCAATTTTCACATGACAGGGCAGAAAGGCAAACATTGTCAAGTAAACATTTTCAACACTTGTTCGGGAAAGGCTGTACATTCCCAGCAAAGATGCCACACTCTCGCCTCTTCTCTTGACATCACTCTGACCCCTGGCCTCTTTTTAAACCCACATCTGTACAGCTGACATCACTGGGCTTCCTCTCCGCTTCAGTTTCGTAGGGTATTTCAATAGACAGTGGTGAGCATCTTCAGGTTTCTCTCCCTGACCAATGCCACACACTGGGGTTTTTTTCCCCTCAGGAGAGAAAAAGCTCTATTTTGACAAAACCGGCTCTTGGCTCCAGGATAAGCCATATGTCAGAGTTTGTGGTTTATGTTCTTGACTAGATCCTTCAAGACTCAGAGTGGGCAGGTGTATTCATTTCCTATTGCTGCTATAACAAATGACCACAATAGTAGTTGTTTGGAACCACATAAATTTATCTTCTTACAGCGCTGGAGGTCAGAAGCCCAAAGTCAGCTCACTGAGCTAAAGTCAAGGTGTCAGCAAAATTGGTTCCTTCTGGTTCTGAAGAGAGAAGCTGTTTCCTTGGCTTTTTCGACTTCTAGCGCTGACTGTATTCTTTGGCTGTTGGCCCCTTCCTCTACCTTTACAGCATATTACTCCAAATTTTGTTTCTATCATCATTTCACCTTCTCTTCTGTCATCATTTCCCCTTTTGCCTCCCCTTTATGAGGGTCCCTGTTATTATATTGGGCTACCTGGATCTCCTCATGTCAAGACTCAGCTCTAATCACATCCGCAAAGTCCCTTTTGCCATATAAGGCAATATTCTTAGGGTACAGGAATTAGGATATGGACACTTTAGGGGCCATATATTCCATTTATGACAGCTGGTTTAGGGGAGCTGTTTCACAGAGATCTCATTCCGTGTATGCTACGGTCTGATTGGTTGTGCACCCCCTCCACCAAATGTATATGTTGACATCCTAACCCCCCAAGGTGATGGTATTAGGAGGTGAAGCCTCTAGTAGGTCATTAGGTCATGAGGGCAGAGGCCTCATTATTGGATTGGTGCTCTTATAAAAAAGGCCCCAGACAACTAGCTCGTCCCTCGCACCATGAGAGGACATGGCAAGAAAGCACTAGCTATGAACCAAGAAGAGGGCCCCCATCAGAATATGGCCATGCTGGATCTTGATCTTGGACTCTCCAGCCTCCAGAACTGTGAGAAATAAATTCAGTTGTTTATAAGCCACTCAGTCTATGGTATTTTGTTATAGCAGTCCTAGCAAGCTGAGACAATGTGCTGTTCGCATTAATGTAGGACTGGCCATCAGCATCACCTCCTCCAGACTTAACTCATGGTCTCTATGGGCTCAAACGTGTGCAGTTCTCATCATTCTCTTCTGCGCTTTTGCCTCCTCCCTCTTCTTAGTATAGATCCTTGTGCATGCGTCTCTGCAGAGCTGGTTTTGTCTGGGTAGAGAGCTTGCTCAATTTGTTTTCAAATTATTTAATAGTTTAAGTAACAGATTCAAATTTACTGCCAACATTCATTCCTGGCCAAGTAAAAGTAGATAAGAGTAGATAAGAAGATTAAAAAATACTGAACTTAAGAATTTAAGAAAATATATGAGAGGCAAGAGGAGAGAAAGGAGAGGTTCCTTAAAGGTGAGCAGAGGACAAGAGGCCATGGAGCCTGTGAGTGGTATGAACCTTGACCTCATCCTGATGAGCCCCTCGGAGGTGAGAGCCCATCTGCAGGAAATGGCTGCACGGTGCCCTGGGGAGGCTAGAACCTGGACCCAGGACACAGAGGCCAGGACAGCCAGACATACAGGCCACCCTGGGCTCAGACCTTGGGTACCCATCAGCGCAATCTGTGTTGATCAAAGGCTGAAGAACCTGTCCTCATGGTAGGTAGGTTGGTTGATTTATGTACCCATTTCTTTTGTTTAATCATGAAGATATAATTTTCATAATATAAAAAGCAACCCTTTAAGATTTGTGATTCAGTGGTTCCTGTTACGATAACAAAATGATGCCACCACATCACTGTCTAATTCCAGAATATTTTCATCATGTTAAAAAAAAATTCCATCCTTTTAGTCACTCCCAACTCCTCTCTACCCCCAGCCCCTGGCAACTACTAACCCACTTTCTGTCTAGGGATTTGTCTATTCTGAACACTTCATATAAATGGAATCATATAATTTGTAGCCTTTTATGTCTAGACTCTTCCACTTAGTGTCATGCTTTCAAGGTTTGTCCATGTTGAAGCATGTATCATTAGCATATATTCATTCCTATTTATGGCCATATAATACTCCATTGTATGGATAAACCACACATTGTTTATCCATTCATTAATTGATAAACACTTAGGTTGTTTACACTTTGGGATATTTCGAAGAGTGTTGCTATGAATAGTCATGTTTTCACATAGACACATATTTAGAGTTCTCTTGGGTGTATACCCAGGAGTGGAATTATGGGGTTGGAATATGGTAGCTCTCTGTTTAAATTTTTGAAGATCTAAGATGTTTTTCAAAGGAGCTGCACCATTTTACATTCTCACTGGCAATGTTGAATGAAGAGTTCTGATTTCTCCTCATCCTCTGCATACTTGTTATTGTCTGGCCTGTTTCTTATAGCCCACCCCAAGGTTTTGGTTGCATGAGACCCCGTACCCTTTGCATAATCCCAGAATGGGGAGAAAGCCCTAGTAACAACAGACTAAATTCCCCACTGTCTATCGAGACAGGAATTCAGAGTTCAGCCAAACTAGTTTTCAAAAATTATACACTCTTCCACACTTGAAAAAAAATGTATTTGTTTATTTGGTCTTGCCTTCCCTCTGTTATATCACAATTCTAGTGAGGTTGCTTCCCAACTTTTTTTTTACATATGCTGCACACGGAGTAATAGTATTTGCATAGGCCATGGTGGTAAACAAAGGAGTCTGCTCAGGGATGAACACATTGGGTCAAGGGGTCTGTCCCACCTCCTCTGCCCTCGGGCCCTAACCAGCCACTGGAGGCTGAGGATCAAAGGCACACAATTTTTAACCCATTTTTGGAAAACCAACTGCAAAGGTCTATTCTACTGAATATAGCCATGCTGTTTCTTTTGACCTTAGAAGGTGAAGGTAGTATGAATGAAAAGAATGTGGGACTGGAGAGGACCAGAGCTATGGTCATTTGTCTGGCCATAGAGCTTGTTCTAAAGAGTATGATATGCAGTATGATACAGTATTATACACTGTGCAAAATAGACACTGATCCCTCTCCAAGAGGGCCCAGAGTGAATGGAGTGTGAACCCAGCTGCAATGACTGCAGACAGAGGAGGTCATCAGAAGTATATTGGGTGATAGTTCCAGATTGCTTACATGTCCAGATTGACTACAAAAGGCCAGCATCTGGAGGCATGGGATAACATCCAGCCATTAGGGAGAGGAGGCAGCTGGCAAGAGCTAGGTAGAGTATCTTGTCCAGAAGGTATGGGAAACCAAGGGAGGTTGGTGAAATGACAGACATCTTGTCCCAGCTGAGAAATTGATGTAAGTGAGGGTATTCGAATACCACCCATAGTCCACTGGATATTGGGCAGCAAGAGTATTTAAAAGGAGCACCCGAGGTGACCTCACCCTGCCACATATAAGCAGGGGGACCAAACAGGAGTGCAAGCCCCTGGGTGGATCCGGAGTGGACGGGGTAACCTGTGAGTGTGATGCCCCGGTGTTTCGTGGCAGTTGTGACAGTTCTGATTCCTTATTGAGGTGAAAACCATGTGACAGCTTGATTGATCTGATCACAATTCTTGCTCTTTTGTTGTCTTGATTTTGTAAAGGCAAGTGTATAAATTTGTTAAAAATACATTTATAGCTAAACCTCACTTTTTAGAGTAGATTTATCTTCAAAAGTTATAAGCATGTTGTAATATTAAAATATCAATGAATATTAAATACTTATTGTTTCAACTCACTGCTTGGGGAACCCCATTATTTCTATTATGTAAATTTTCCTTTTGTAAAATGAATAAAGGAGTATGCTGTAAATTTTTTTAAGTAACAGCAGATATGCATACATACTGAGTTTGACTGCAGCAAGGTATGCTTTTTATGTTTTTATAATCTCTATACTAAATTAAAAATTGCAAGAGTCCCAGTTAATCTGGTTTTTTTAGCTCTTTTTCAGCACTGTACCATTTATGAATGGATGCTTACAAATCATACTTGATAACATTATAACAATCTTAAGCTCAGCATATAGATTGACATTTCTTTTTTTTTAATTCAGGTAAATTTATTTCTTTTCAATATTGAATTTCTTCATTCATGGATATGATATACATCTACATAGGTTTACAGTTATGACTTTCAATTTACAGTCTTACATGATACTTTCCCTTAATGGTCTTATGCATATTTTAATTTATTATTTTTAATAATTATTTCATTGTTCAATTATAGTTGTCTGCATTTCCGCCCACCACTCCCCACGACACCAGCCAAACCCACCCAGCTCCCTCCCTTGCTTCCACTCCCCCCCTTCGTTTTGTCCATGTGTCCTTTGTAGTTGTTCCTGAAAACTCTTTCCCTCATTGTCTCCTCCCACCTCCCCTCTGGTTACTGTCAAATTGTTGTTAATTTCTATGTCTCTGGCTATATTTTGCCTGCTTTTTTCTTTTGTTGATTATGTTCCAGTTAAAAGTGAGATCATATGGTATTTTTTCCTTACTTTCTGGCTTATTTCACTTAGCACAATGCTCTCCAGTTCCATCCATGCTGTTGCAAAGGGTAGGAACTCCTTATTTCTCTCTGCCGCTTAGTATTCCATTGTGTAAATGTACCACAGTTTTTTTGATCCACTCATTTACTGATGGGCACTTAGGTTGCTTCCAGCACTTGGCTATTGTAAATTGTGCTGCTATGAACATTGGTGTGCATAGGTTCTTTGGATTGGTGTTTCAGGGTTCTTGGGATATAATCCCAGCAGTGGAATTGCTGGGTCAAAAGGCAGTTTCATTTTTAGTTTTCTGAGGGAATTCCATACTGTTTTCCACACTGGCTGCACCAGTCTGCATTCCCACCAACAGTGTACTAGAGTTCCCTTTTCTCCACACCCTCTCCAACACTTGTTTGTTGATTTGTTTACAATGGCCATTCTGACCGGTGTGAGGTGGTATCTCACTGTTGTTTTAATTTGCAGCTCTCTGATGGCTAATGATGCTGAACATCTTTTCAAATGTCAGATGGACATTTCATCAAAGATCTATTATCTCAGTGAACTGAAGACTGGTCTCTTTATCCTCCCATAAAAAGGCACAAGGTCTTTCTAGGCCATGAGGCTTAATGATACAATTTGGTAGTTTGTTATATGTTAATAAAAGAGAAAAATAAGGAAAAATACAAAACAATTAAACAGAGATTCAGGTCTCATAAAATCCACAGCACTGTTCTTGACATTAAAGCCAACCTTAGAAGTGCAATTCTAGCTATTGTGACCTGTTTTATGTACTTTTATAAATACCTTGGTTCTATTGTCCTATGTTTCTTGTTCATTCGCTGTTCCTCTAGCCTCTTGTCTTCTGCCAACTTCTCTGTATCTTTCCATTTGTGTTGCTGTGTTCTCTCTGTGTCTTTCTTGGTGTGTTGGGCATTCACAGCCAATTAAGTAAGACTCTGTAAGGATAGTAAGACTCTGAGAGGATAGATAGGTCACCCTCCAATGTGGAGATTCACATTGGGAAAACTAATTTTTCTAGACTACATCATGGACCACTAACCAGCCTATAGATGGCTGATTTTCCCTTGAAAACCAAACTCTAGTGTCCAGTCATTTTGTTTGGCTTGGCAGGATTCCATGATGCAAAGCCTGGAAGCCATCGTACAAGGGGTTGCCTGCTGCTACTTTAAAAAAACAAGCAGCGGTACCATCCGGTATTTGCTCCAACACATACTCCATGCATGATGTTTTAGAATCAGGAGGTGTGTGCCATGGTAGCAGGCATAGCAACTGTGGACTGAAGGTTGACTCCTCAAAAACCTGTATTTATATTACTACTTGCATAATTTTTGAAATTAAATCTAAGTTTTATACATTCTAATGTATATATATTTCTGCCGGTTATTTTCTGAAAGTCATATTTTCACTTTATGTGTCTTTAGCAGATAGAATCTTATAAAAAATGGCCTAAAAAGCGATACAGGGACATTTTGCATATGCTTTGAAAAATAGGTCTTTAATGCGCCAAATGACCTCCTTCTGATGTAGAACAGTAATTCAGATTTCACTGCACATTTGGAGGTCTAAGGGACTCCTCCGACTGCATTATTTCCTCTACATGACTCTGTCCTATCTCTTTCATTCCCAAATTCAATTAAAAGGAGGTAAGAAATATCTCTTTTTGGTCAAATTGAAGTCACTCATTGTGGTTTCCCTGGGTCTAGTTGAACGTAATTTCATCGATAATATTTATGTTGAAGATGGTGGATATAAGAAAGGCCGCAAAACTACCAGGCATGCAAAACTGACTTCCATACAGTAATGTGTCTTTTCTATCAAGAACGGCAGTGAAAGCAGCTGACAGGATGTGTGCTGAGTTTGGAATTTTTGCTGAAAACAGGTATTTGGCTGAATGCATTTCAGAAATTTTAAGTGGCGCTACCTGGAACCAGTGCCTTAAATAAGTAGGGAGGTGTGAGCTCAGGTAAACTGGGGAAAGAGGACTATGCAGGTAGTGCCTGTTGAAGCAAAGATTTCCCCGCAACAAATTCTAAATCAGCTGAAGAAATACAGGAGAGTTTTCTGTGCTCCATCCCAAGGAATTTAAAAACCTATCTTTTGTTCACTTCTGCCCATTTTTCATGTGAGCCACAACAGTCACGGTGCCCTTAAATTTTAGTAGGAGGAAATGGATACAGTGTTTTTCCCCAAAATCTTGTCTGTTTCGTTGCTTGGACCACCCTAGTGGCCAGCACCATGAAATTAACACGCCTTGCTGTGTGGAAGTGCCTGGATCCTGTGTCTCAGGGGAAACTCTAACAAGAGGCCTCTCTCCAATGTACAGTCTTCGAGGAAGTACATTATCAAGTCATCAATGCATTAAATGGCATTTCTAATTGTCCAATACGCCTGCAGGTGCATGGGTAAGGCAGGTCAAATGCCATCTTTATTCATTTATGAGTAGAAGGTGTTTGACAACGCCCATGGCATGTTTATAACGACCAGTCGAAATCTCACTTTTTGTTCCTGTTGTTCAGTTTCAGATTGGAAACAGTACTGTCTTTCTTTTGCCACAAACAGATTACAGTTTAGACATTGAACAGATGAACAATATCTCAGCTGGGGTCCTGAGTGAACCCCTTCCTCTTAGATTAGTCTTTAACTCCCTTTTCATAGAAGGAATTTAGAGCTGAACAGCATAAGGGATCACTCACTCTAGGTTTCTCACACTTACTTGATCACAGGTTACTTTCTTGAAATTCCGTGACTTTCTAGTGAAATATAATAGATTAGCCTATGTACTTTTTTTTCTTATTCCCTCCCAAACATTTACTAAAATGATAGGAAGGAGATGAAAAAGAAGAAACCATTCAAGTTAACAAGAACATGAGAGAAGCTAATTGCAGACAAGAAATGGCAACAACAACATTTCCTGAAGATGGAAAGTAGATGAGCAGTACTGGGTGATACATTAGCCAAGTGCAGACAGCAAATTGCTAAGTGCCTGAGGAGGGAGACACAAGGAGATGCAAGCTGTGGGACTAGGGACAGTCCCAGGGAGTGGAGGCACAAGACACCCGGGAAGGTGGAAGTGATGACTGAGATAGAAAGATGGGTTAAGTTCTGAACCAAGAGCAGATAAAGCTGCTTCTGTACCTGTTACATTCTACTGATTACTGCAACCCAACCCTGGTAGGAAAGGTAAGTCTGTTCTTTGAAGATATTAAACTATAGAGGGTGCTGAGTTCTGGACACTAAGTGTCCAGTGGAGACTGAAAGCCGGAGGAAGAAGTGAAAGGTTCCACATTTATTTATTTTTTTAAGATTTAATTTATTTTTAGAGGAAGGGTGGGAGGAAGAGAGGGAGAGAAACATCAATGTGTGGTTGCCTCTCATGTGCCCTTTAGTGGGGACCTGACCCACAACCCAGGCATGTGCCCCGACTGGGAATCAAAGCAGTAACCTTTTGGTTCACAAGCCTGCACTCAATCCACTGAGCTACACCAGCCGGGGCAAAGACTCCACATCTAATAGTAAGCCCACTGGCAGCCGCAGGCTTATTCCTCCATTCAAATACCAGAAGTCTTTTCAGTAAGCCCTTTTCTTTCCTCCCCATCCTGGGCAAACTTAGAGGATTTCTCAATGAAGTCACCAAAGAACCTGGGGGTGGGAGGGAATAATTCCCTCTCTACCATTCTATGTTCTAGGCCAAAATACCTGTAATTAAAGACAGATTAGCAAGAGGAAAAAAAAGTTTATTAAAAGGTACATTTGGGTTTATGTTGAAGTTAACCAAAGATAAGTGAGTAATTCTAGCAGTGGGTCAGAATTCAGGATTAAATAAGTACCTTCTTAATAGGAAAGGGGGTGGGGCTGTGGAGCCTCTTAGCGGTGAGTGAATGATTCCTAGGGAAGATGAATGGGCCCTTACCAGAACAGATGGAAGGAATAATCATTTGTGACAAAGTTTCTCTGGGTATAATGTTGACTAGATTCTCCTCTGTGGTCATGAGTCAGCTTTTGCTGGTTGATGACACTCCCAAGGGAGGAGATTTATGGTAACCGAGTTCCTTTTGGAGGGTCTGTCTTTAGGCAGATTAGTTCAGAGAAGCCCCTCCCTGCCCTTTTTTTCCCCTAAGTGCCTACTTCTCAAAATAATCAATATACTGAAGCAGCATATTTTGGGGTGACCTAGTCTGCCTTTCAACTCCAAAATAAAAAGCTTAAAACTAACATTTGGGGAATCCCACAAAGAAGTGTCCAAGTTAGGTCACTTTCTCAGGAAATTCATCCATCTGACAAGGTTTGCTCATGAAAACTAAGCTTGCCATAAGTTTTCCCTTTTCAATATACATGAATAGGATTAGAATTGGGGAGATAATACAGCTGAGGAATGTGTATAATGTTGAAGTAAATAAAGCAAATAAAATGACAGAAAAAAGTGAAAAGAAATAGTCAGTTTAGAGAGCAGAATAAGACATAAAAATAAAAACTATTCTTAATATCCTAAAAGATATTCAGAAAAGATAAGACATTCATGTCAAAAAGCAGGATTATAGCCCTGGCTGGTGTAGCTCAGTGGATTGAGCACAGGCTGCAAATCAAAGTGTCACAGGTTCAATTCCCAGGCAGGGTACATGCCTGGGTTGCAGGCTAGGCCCCCAGCAAGCACACATTGATGTTTCTCTCTCTCTCTCTTTCTCCTTCCCTTCCCTCTCTAAAAATAAATAAATAAAATCTTTTTAAAAAGCAGGATTATAAATAGAGGGGGGAAAACAATAAAAACTGTTGGATGTTAAAGATATGATAGCATAAATATAAAATTCAGTAGATTAATTGGAAGTTAAAGGTGGGGCTATCTTGCAGAAAGTAGGACAAAATGGATAAAGAAGCAGGATATAAGAAAATATATAATAAAATTAGAGACTCTCTTCAGAAGTTCCACTATCTAATAAGATTTCCAAAAAGAGAGAACAATATATATATTGAAGGTATTGGCAAAAAAAGCATAAAGTAAAATTTTTTTTAACAGAAGAACAGGAGTTACCAAGTTGAAGACTTCTACCAAGTGTCTAGTACAATGCAGGAAATGATCCAAAAAGGACACAGACAAGATTATAGAAGCTTCCAGAAAAAAGAAAGTGTCACACATAGAGGGTATGAAATCACAATAGTATTAGAAATTTCCAGAGCAGTGTAGAAAGCTTGAAAAGTGGTGCAACATAGTTTACAATTTTAATTTAAAAAGTTATTACCAATCCACAATTTTAACCTAACCCAATGATCAAATAGGTAAGAGGTGTAACATAAAAATATTTTAACACATGTGAAGTCTCAAAAATATTTTCTCCCATGCACCATTTCTCAGAAAGCTTTTAAGGGAAAAATGCCACCAAGAGGAAGACATACACCAAGAAAGTGGAAGACGTGAGATCTGGAAAAGAGAGTTCCAAAAACACAGAAAAGCAATCACCGAGAGCCCTACTTCGACATCTATGCGAGAGGCTAGGAGAGCAGCCAGTCAGCCCCGGGGTGCGAGGAGTGTCCCCGTTGCAGAACTCATTTATCATCTGACACGTCTGGCAACATTGTCAGAGAGTTGGGAAAGAATTATTCACAGATACAAAAAAAAATCAAATTCTATAAGCAGAGCAATTACTAACTCCAGGAAAAAACAAAAGTTTTATAAGAAAAGAACTGTAAATAGAGTGTATCATGGCTCAGTTGTAACAATATTTACCTAGTCACAATTGTGTATGTGCAATAATATAAATGGTTTTCACTTTTTAAATTGTGATGAAATGATGTTGGAAGTAAGAGAGGAGGGAGAGTTTTCTATGTGTGAGCAAGAGCCGAAAGAGCTAAGTCACATTTACAGTAAAAACCAAGACGTAGTAAGGAAAATTTTACAAAATTATGAAAAAATGTGTTTCAGTATGTCACGTATAAATATAAGTAACAGAAAAAAGCCCAGCTCAAATATTTTCAAGTAGTTGCTTGTAGGAAGGAGAGCTTAAGGATGGGGAAGGTAAGATTGCTGTTTTTCTTTATGAATGTAAAGCAGAATTCAGGAAGCCGTGGTCCCAGGGCCAAATGTGTCAGGCTGCTGGTTCTTAAATCATATTTTATTGGAATACAGCCATGCCTACTCACTTATGGATTGGCTGTGGTTGCTTTTGTGCCCTAAGAAGTTGGTACGAAAGCAGAGTTGAGTGGCTGTGACAGAGACTGGGCAGCCTGTAGTTAAAAATAGTTGCCTTCTTTGCAGAAGAAATGTGCCAATCTCAGGTCTAGGGCAGCGGTGTTCAACTTCCAGCTGAATCAGAAGCACCTGGGAGCTTGTTAGACCATAGATTGCCAGGCTCACCTAGAGTTTCTGATCTTTTAGGTCTCCGGTGGGACCCGAGGAATCTGTATTTCTAGTAAGTTTCCAGGTGACGCTGAGGTTCAGGGACTCCGCTTTCAGAGCCACTGGGCTAAAGCAACTCTGTGGCTTTTTCTTAACAATCATATGTGTCATGTTTATAAAATAAACTTAAACGTTGAGAAGTATAAGCTTAGAAGTGTACATGAAAAATTAAGCTGAAATGAATACAAAATCTACCTCCAGTGACTTGAAGGAGACCTGAGGTGATTAGCATGCAATTTTTTAAACCTGATATTGGAACAAAACCATTAATCTAACTGGAGAAAATGTATTGTGTTTTACTGATCTCAAAGATACAAGCATAGATGTTAACAGTTTCTGCGACCTCGGCCACCGCGCTGGCACACGTCATCCCAGTGGCGGGTGAGCAGACCTATCCCTCCGCCTCGCGTCATTGCCCTCGTTAGCAAAGGTAGATTACTGTACAACGACATCTACAAACTGTTTTAAACAGTTATTTTAAAACCTTTGCTGTTTTCTGTTCTAAAATATTATTTCCAACATTTTTCATTAAATGTCTTCTTGCTAGACACTTGTTTTCTGGACAACACAGTTTAAGAAACTTGATTTAAAACCCACTGCTCTTCTGTTGACCCCTTTCACAGATGAAGAAACTGGTACCCGGGGTGTGATGGGTGGTAGGTGCAAGACCTCCTGACCCCAGTCCCCACTTCCCTCCCCTCATGTACCCCCAGCTCCTGTTTGCTTTGCTGTAGGTGAAGGAAAGAACCCTGAGTGAGCCCAAGCTCAAATCAGGCATGAAGAAAAAAAGCACTGCTAATACCAGGGATCATCGTTTTTTTTTTCTTCTAAAAGCCTGAAACAAAGAAAATTCTCTGCTTCCAGGAATAGCCTTAATCAGTCACATATGTGAACACAGACCCAGCGACTGTTCGGTTTTCCACCAACATAACAGGATTTTCCTGACACATTGATTTTTTTTTCTTTTGCCTATTATCAGTATCCGTAATTTTTTTTTAAGATCTTAGGCATGATACCAGACCTTTCAACCAGGCAGGCAGAATGCCAAAAATCCACAGTGTTTGAAAGCAAAGAGAAATAAAAGATATTGAGGGTAGAAATGGTCCCTGGTTGGTAAAAACAAACAAACAGCTTTAAAATCTAAGAATTGTGCCCTGCGGGGGTGGGTTTGCTGAACTGTCAGCTCCACCAGTTAATGAGGTCGTTTGTCTAATGGAGATAGAAAAGACCATTTATAACAATGCTGGGCTTTGTGTGTGTGATTTAAAAATCAAATTGAGTGGAAATGCAGCACACACTAAATGGTATTGTTTATTTTCTAATTAATTTGCTACAAACTACAAAATTCAAGTGCTAAATATGTTAGATGGCGTGTGATTTTTTTTAGGAGAGAAAGCACTGGAAACATTCACCGCTCATAGTCCATTTACTTTCCTTTCATTAGAGAAACAAGTTTGTGGTTTGAAAGTTTTTAAAGGACACCGGTATTTGGGGTGGGACATCGCTTTTGCGTGTTACATAAGCCAACCCGGAATGTGGTCTCCTTTGTCAGGTTCCGGAGTTCCAGGGAGCCTGGGACCATATAGTCAGTTGATGATGTTCATTTTTAAAATTAATAGGCCAGGGATTCAAGGCCCTGCGGAGAATGTCATCTAAGTGAGGACAGCCACTCACATCACAACTGTTCATGGACTTTTTCTCCTGTGGGGTACAACCAGGACAATGCAGGTACTCAGTATAAGTATAAGCCCAGCACACCAGAGGGGAAGGAACAGAGATGCTACTACAACCAGCCAGCTCTAGGTGCAAATTCTGACTTAGCCACAGGCTGACTCTGTGACATTGGGGGCATTCAATTAAACTCACTGAGACTTAAACATGTATTTTGCCATGTATAATGCACACCCATGTTTTTGGCCCAGACTTTCAGGACAAAAACCTTCCATTTTAATTTTTAATTCATTTTTATTTACTTATATTTAGATACTTTTTTATAGTATAAAGGAATTTTCACACTTATTTTTGAACATATGGTACCAGAAATTTTTACATAATAAGTAATTCTAGAATTACACTTTTTTTAAAGATTTTATTTATTTATTTTTAGAGAGGGAAGGGGGGGGAGAGAGAGAGAGAGAGAAACATCAATGTGCGGTTGCTGGGAGTCATGGCCTGCAACCCAGGCATGTACCCTGACTGGGAATTGAACCTGCAACACTTTGGTTCTCAGCCCATGCTCAATCCACTGAGCTATGCCAGCCAGGGCCTAGAATTACACTTTTAATACATGAGTGTAAATGAAAGAGTTAAAAACATTTATATAGATATGGAATTAGTACTACTCATGTCTAATACACATCCTTAGTTTTCCCTCAAAAATGGTCAAGAAAGTATACATTCTATACAACAAAATACTGGTATTCTTTTTCTCTGAAAAATGAGGATAATAAGAACCGCCTTATGGGCCTATTCTTAGAGCTAGACAGCTGAGAGCTCATTAGTGAAGTGCCTGGCACGTGGTAATCAAATGAAGTTGTTATGTGTTAGAACATTTTAGGGTTTATAATAACCAAACGGGCTAACTTCACACACTGGGGAAGCAGTAAGCTTTCATGTGTCTTCGTTCTTACATTTACCTAGTTCCTACCTCTTCTTCTGGCAGATGTTTTAGTACTAATACTCTTTTCCTAGGACTACTGTAATATGTTCTCTTCCCTGCCCTGGCCCCAGAGCCCCTTGTGCAATCTAGCAGGCTTGTTCTCGGGAGCACAGCATTTGACAACACACATGGGTAACGGCAATCTTTTGCCTAGTGCTTCCTATTTACCCAGCCTTACTCTGCACCGGGCACCATTCTTCTCCTACTACCTCATTTAATGCTCACAACCCCCCTTTGTAGTAAATTCTATTATTATCCCAATTGTTTAATAAAAACGGACCTATTGAGAGGTGAGGTAATTGTCCAGGGGGCGGAGCCATCATTTGAACATAGGCAGTCTGGCTCTGCAGAATCAGGCTCTGACAACTGGTCTTTATGCCGGCATTAAGATACTGTTCCTGCTTCATGCCATGTAGATTTACACCCAGGGCTCGCCATTCAGTGAGCTCCAGAATTTGGAACTTTTACTGCCTATTGGTCATCAAGGCCTAGGTAAACCTCTAAAGTTCACAGTCAGCCCACCATAGAATCTATTTCCGTCTTCTTCCACTGCTGTTCTCAATGAATTTTAAGTGCCGAGCATCCCTTTGTAGGGGTCCAGGAAGTTTCATCCTCCTGAACAACGTGATCTCAACTGGTTCCCAGTTAAAACTGGAAACTCCATGAGAGCAGAAACCACATTGGCGTTGCTCCGCTCTGCATATCTCTGATGACTGAATGGATGGACAAATGGGCAATGGTTGTATGGATCAGTTGATGGAGAGATGGATGGGTAGATGGTGTTCTTAAAGGGAAATGCCTACCATTGACAATAAGGAGTTGATACAAATGATTTCTCTGATCTTTGATGACTGTGTCCCTTACTTAGCTTTCATTAGATGATAGTTTTCTCCCACAATTATATTTATCTTGTTGGGCGTGTCATTCCCAGTGGCCGCATTAAAATCTAAAGTTCCTCGTATGAAATACGTAAAATCTTGGAAGCACAGAGGTAGGACAATATTAATCAACCTTTCTAAAGGAAGCAAGAAAATCATGAATTCTTTTATTTATTCAACAAATATTTATTCAGCATCTGTTGCCTCTCTGGCACTCTGTTAGGAGCTTAAAACATGGCTGTTAACACAACAGAAAACCTTTCCCCTCCTGCTGAGTGCATTCTAACAGGGGAGGCAGGCAAAAACAAACACTCCCCCTGTGAAATGGATGGAGTTAAGTGCCATGGAGAAAAGTTAAGCAGGGTGAGGATCATAGGAATGATGGAGAATGAAGATTGCTGTTTAATATCAGATAGAGTTATTTTGAAACTGTGTGTAAGCTTCGTTCTATATTAGAATGTGAACACTTAAGAAAATTAAAGTAGAGAGTATAGGAAAATGACAGGGAATTAGGAGACAGGTTAATATTAGAGATTGTTCACATAACTTGGTTAATAGAAGAATGTTTTGGATGTGTAAAATATATGTACATATTTTCTTTCTTTCAGGATTAGGATCTCTGGACTTTTAAAGTGATAGCATTTTCCAGCCTCAAACTAACAAGAAAAGAAAAATCAGCGTAGCAAAATGAGAGGTGGATAAACCATGTTGGGAAGAAGCCAGGTCATCAGCTGAACTGTCTTGCCTTTGGTCCAGAACACTGCTCAGACTCAAATCTCGCCCTGAATTGACCACTGCAATGTTGGTTCAAGGCCTGGAGTGATGTGTTCGCACCCCACAGCACCTTTCATCCTGTGAGGCCTGAAACATGACCACCAGCAGCCACGCATGTCCTGTCCCGGCAGTGAGTGGACACATGACTCACTATCCAGCCGCACCTTACCCATTACTCTTCCCGCCCGTCATCGGAGGACTTTCCCTGCCTCCTCTCCATGGCCTTCATGGGCACCCTCCTCCAAGTGGATGCAGCACCCCATCACCTGCAAGTAAGTGCCCCTGGAATGCGCTCTCTTTTCTCTTGGTTGGTTGGCTTAATGGACCCGAGAAAGCAAGGTGGCTCATCTCCAGGGTGTTTTCATTCCATTGGATGTTGGTTTCTCTTGGACTAGAATTATACCTTTAGTGCTATTGGAAGAAATATGAAACCAGATAAGCGGTGAATTTTAGAATTTGAGTCATTCAAAACTACGCTGATATTTTGCTCAGTTTTATTAAATGTAAACACAAAATGTAACTAACATATGTGACCAATATACCTGATGACACTGGCCACTTGATAATGTGAACAGTGAATTAATAGCTGGTACCATAAAAATCACTAGTGAGAATCCTGTGTTGAACATCGATTTTGGTTGTGAAGCTTCCTTTGATTTTCTCACTCATTTCCCAGGTACTAATAATACCAATTGTTCTCAACTTCCCAGGTACCTTTACTTCCAATCACATAAGCTTTTTAAATGTCCTTGACCACTTTTGATTCTACTAAGCTGTTTCTTACTTCCGATCCTTTCTAAAATGTTGGGTACAAAGTGCAGTAGAATAAAAGTAGAGTTAGAATTCTTCAAGACTGTTATGACTTACTCATAGAAAGTGTCCCTATCACGTGATCTTAAAAAATTTTGTTTACAGACAAATTTTGGAGCTGGTGAGCTTTCCCACCTTTTAGAAATAGGTTGCCTGGTTTGGCCTCTGGAGATAAAAAAAATCATATCCACTGTGCTGCGTCAGGCACCCACGACACATATGCCAGAATCTCCCTGGTTCATAGCTCAACAGAAGCACGTCAGAGTTCTTCCTGGTGACTATTTTGCATTTTGCTATTTTAAAAGGAATTCCTTCCAATATTTACTTGGTACTTAGAAGTTTTTATTTTGAAGTACTGCCTTAATTTTTTTTCAATTGTGTTCTTTCTATCTTATCTTCTCTCTCCTACTACATTTTCAGCTCATTGAGAGAAGAGGGTCACCCCACCTAACTAGGACCCCTCAGCTCCTGGTACAATAGTAGGGGAGGGATGTTGGAAAGTCTGCATGTTTGGGTGCATGGGTGGACAGGGGAGCAGATGGATGGACAGATTTTCACTATAGAGATGTTGATGGTTGTCATGGTATTATCTTGCTTGACATACACAGACTTGTTCTCCTTCTTGGAACAACCTGACTGTAAGTCTTCCCTTCTGTATTTTAGATTTCTGACCAGAGCATGTGACCTATAATTTTTTTTAAAAATTCAGAATAACGTTCTCCCATGCTTCTCAAGTTCCAATTGAGAGTAGACATAGCCAAAGCAGCTTCTTTGCTATCAGGAGAGATGGAAGGAATCTTTGTAATCAAAATATCATTCACCTAATGCAAATGATATGACAAAGTTAATTTCAACTAACACATGAATGGGTTTGACTAAATAATTGTTAAAGCTTTTAAAATTTCACCCAGGAGCATCTGTATCTAATTCCAGCGCTCAGCCAGCCCAATGGACACCATGTCTTAAAGCATTTCTTTTCTAAGAAGCATATTTTGCAACTGTAGCCAAGAAATTAGGAAAGACATGAGTATTATTCCCATCCTGGGTGATCTAATATTACAGATGCCAAAGTCTTAGATGCCTGCAGCCCCTGGGTGCTCACAAGCAAATCCAAACAATTTTAGGTTCCTTTGGTTACTGAGCTTAAGAAAAAAATGCAGAGCATAGTCAGTAGAAGGGTGGGTGAGATCTCTACGCTGGACTGGCACTGCTGAACACCTCAACAGATTCTCAGTGTACAAATGCATCACCCATCTCTGCAGGTATATGTAGGTCAAAGAATTCTATAGAACAGTAATTGGCAAACAACACAACCTGTAGGCCAAATGCAGCCCAC
Organism: Phyllostomus discolor; assembly: GCF_004126475.2. Classification (NCBI taxonomy): domain Eukaryota; kingdom Metazoa; phylum Chordata; class Mammalia; order Chiroptera; family Phyllostomidae; genus Phyllostomus; species Phyllostomus discolor. The sequence goes on along the minus strand of NC_040909.2, from coordinate 20,409,221 downwards.
CATCTGTTTTTGTAAATGAAGTTTTATTGGGACATGGCCACAGTCAGGTGTTTGCACATTGTGGCTGCTTTTGTGCTATGATGTTAGAGACCATATAGCCCATAAATCCCCAAACCTTTACTATCTTACTCTTTTCAAAAAAAGTTTGCTGACTCCAGTTATGAAGGTAAGAGCTCTGAGATAGGAATCAAATCATCTAGAATCTACTCAGGCTCTGTCTCTAACTGGGGATGTTAGCTTTCTGATTTCTTCCCCCAGTCAGAGCCCCAGAGAATCAGCCTGTACCCTGAGTGAGCTGGACTGTGTCATATCTAGGGCCCCTTTCACCTCTCAATACAAGGCCCTTCTTTTCATTTCCCGGTTACTAATAAAGCACAAGGTGCTATCACTACTAGATTAAACTATGAGGCAATTTAATTGCCATTTTTCTAGATCACAACTGGTCAAACCTTGGAAATATCACATGATTTAACCTTTGGAAGGAGAGGGTTTGCAGTTCAATAAAAAAAGGGGTACACAGTTAATGACAGTTTGTTCTGAGGGCCTTAGGGAGAGGGTGCTGAGTAACTGCACTCAAAGGTAGCTAGAGGAGTAGAAAGATGACAAGGTACAGATATTTCAGGCTGGAAACTTTAATGTTGGCTTCCTTCAAGCCCTGGCTAATACGCTTTTATTATTTTTAGCTACAGACAAAGCACATGAAAGCCACTCAAATGAGAATTACTGAAAGGAGCCACTGTTACTGTTCAGTCTGTTAGTTGGCCCGTGAATGGGGAGTTGTCTTTGTTACAGCTCGTGGTTTAGAAAAACCCAGGAACAAGGGTAAGGTCTTAAAAGTTACACACAGACTTTCTCTTGGCTAAAAATAAACTTGAAGTTGTTATCCATGTCCTGAGGTTAATTAAGAAGGTAGCCAAATTCTATAAAGTCTCAAAAACTAGCAAAACACACACTTGGGTGAAAAAGCCGGCTACTCTGGAATGCAAAGGGAGCAGACACGTTGGGGAATGATTCTGTAACAAGGATCATGGCGTTGGACTACGGGATTGGATGGTGTTTCTTTCATAATCTGTACACATCTAGGTTCTGCTGCCCTGTAGCAAAGTTCTTTCGGCAACATGTATTCTAAATCCTCAAGAACCTTCTACCTCAAAGGGGAGTGAGGGTGATTTTCATAGTGGCTACTGATGTTACACCCACTTCTTATTCTTCTGTCCATTCACTTCTGATTCTCTGGCCCCCTGTCCTTCTAGATTAGACCCTGAACTCCATATATTTATAACCATTTTTTCTCTATAGTACACATGTCCCCATTCCCAAGTACGAAGATGTCCTTGACCCCACATATTGGTTATTTAGCATCTTTGAATCTCTCTCCAATCAACTATAAAATATTTTCACTTAAAGAATAGTCTCCTTTAATTATCATAGTCAAGTATTTTAAGGATGAAGGAGGGTTTACATTAGAAAGGAAAGTTGTTCTAGAAAGGAATGAAATCGTGTCCTCTCCAAGGACTCTTCAACTCCAGCCAGAGATGGATAGCTCAGACTTTCTCCTCATCCCCCAAGCCATTTGTAGACAAACCACCCATGTTTCCTTGGTTGGTGCCAGTGGTGGACCCTGTTGTTCTGCAGCGTGAGACTCTTGGCAATTGTCTTGACCATCTGTCACCATTCCCAATTCAGAGGGAAAGATGTGGCCACTTTTCAGAAACTCAGTTCTAAAGGAGGAAAAAATGATTTCCAAAGGAGAGGTGAACTGAAAGCACTTCTTCCGTGTGCACGTTCTTGTTTGCCTTCCACCTTAATTCATGTATCATGGAGTCTCTATAAGCCTGGAAATCAGGAAACATATAAGAAAAGAGGGAGTTAAAATAATTAATAAAAAACTGCAATGTGTCAAACACCTCCTGGATAATCCACTGATCATGTAATGTATGTCACTCTTACTTGTTTGTAATAACCTCCTAATATTGCTCCCAGGCCGTGAGCAGTAACCCCATTTTACCGATGAAGACCATGAGGCTTAGAGAAAGCAAAGAGCTTAAACAGCTAGTTACTGTAGGAACCAAATTCCAAGACCAAATCTTGGATCCACAAAGTGCATGTGTTTCCCTGTGTGTTGAACTGTGAGGCCAACTTAACCCCTCAGATTAATTGCACAGGTGCACTATGGGCATCTCCTTTCCATGATGCTTCAGGAAGTCCTTCAGTTTCACTAACGGCTGTAGAAGTAGCTATCATTTTTCATCAAAACGGAGAGAGGAGGGTGGACCCCAGAGTGAAGGAGTCACTTCAGACGCCTCTGCTTAGTTCTGTCCCGTGAGCAGAGAGCTTTTCCCTTCCAGACAAGTGTGACTTCCAGCGAGAGGGAAGCCTAGCATACTATGCCAGGGGACATCAAAATCTCATGTTCCTGAGCTCTTTGAAAGTTGGACAGCTGTCCGTCTGTCTCTTTTAATGTTCCATTCATGGCTGCTTGTTCTGCTTTATTGCTGCACGTGTGCTTTTTTATAGGTTGTTGTGAGCTGGAAAATATTGTTGAGTTTTGGCTTCAGAGCCACTCTCAAAATGATCTGAGTTTAACTTCAGCACCCTTAAAATGAGAGTTCTTTAATAACCAGAAAGTGCCGTCTGGTCAAAAAACCAAAATGGACTTTAAAAAGGCCTAAACCTCTGGAGAGACAAGACTGTGAGTCTTAGAATTATCAACGATGGGACATAAAGTGAGTCTTATTTCTATATCTTACTTTAAGCTAAGAGGAGCCTTGTTACCCAAGTTGTCTAAAGCAGCGTGTGCAGCCAGACTGGACTTTTTTACTCCATGTTGAGAACAATTGGCCCAGAGGTGTCGATCCTGTTTTAAATACATGCAGACCATGGTAACTAGAACCAACTCATTAATTCCTATTATGCATCATCGTTTGCTCTGCGGTCTGGTCTACTTTCTACTGTGAGTTATATTTGTCCTTAAACATACACAGTGACCCCACTCAACAAGGATCACATCTAATTTTAAGGTGTCTGAGCTTAGTATATTGTTGGTATTTAATGAATACCAAGTGTGTGTGTGTGTGTATGTAAATGTCAAATATTATATCCTTTCCATTTTTAAGCCAAATAAAAAGAGGGCAAAATAAAGTAAAAGAAACTTGTTAGGGATGTGAGTAAACTCAAATATAACAATTTAGCTCATTTCATCTGCCTTTGATCATTGGATACTTTGGAAGTCTGAGGCTTAGGGAAGTAGATGCTTTTACCTGAATGATTTAGAAATAGAGTTCACATTTTTGGGATGATCAAATATCTCTAGTAGTCTTGTATAGGCCCAGAACCATGTGCATATTATATGAGTTCATTTCTTAAAGGGTGATATGTATTGATTATTTGTGTACAGTGCCTCCTCCCCCCAAATAAAGGGATCTTTGTGTCTTCTTCTTAATATCGCTACAATTTCCCCAGACTCTCTGGTTGAGTATAGTGTGTAATTCTCTGAATAGTTCCAGTGAGGAGCTGGGTTCATTCTGTTTGTTGAACTTTACCCCAAAGGGATCAAGAGTATGTGAACATGAGTTAGAAACAAAAAGATTATTGTTCAATTTTATCAAATTAACTCCAAAGGAGAATCTCAACTCTGGAAGTGTCTTCTTAAATACAAATAGGCTTTCAGCCCACAGAGGATATCATAAAAACAGGAATGGATTTAAGTTATCCTGCTAATGATTATTCCTGGGGAAAGCATGCTTGGAAAAATATACAAAAAAGAATGAGGAGAATGAAGAAAAGAATGATGGTTTAGAGCTCATATTAATTTTGATATTCTACTAATTAGATAAATTAAACAGACACAAAAATGTTTTTTACCATATGAAAATTGCACCTGTGAAAATTGGAATTACCACAACAGTTGGCTGTGATACATGAAAACTTTGATGTGTTCCAAATTTCTCTTGATGAATTCATCGATCTACAGTGCCTATACATTTCATATGACCCGTTTTTCCCTTAATGAAGAAAAACCCACTTAGATGAACTTGAGTGATGGGAGATTAACCTCTGCACAGGTACATGGACATAACGGGTAGAATTGCCACCAGCCGGCCACCCTCTGGGCCATCTTCAGGATGTATGTCAGGCCACGTCGCAGAAGCTCTAGCGATATATGTTGTGCCATTACAGCAATACAGATCCATAGTCTGTCTTGGCTTCCCTGTTTTTCGACTTTGGTTTCCCCTGATATTTAAATGATTCTTGGCAATTTAAGCAGGAAAGAGAGAAGGGGAGAGAGGGAAGGTGAGGCAAGGAAGGAGGGAGCGAAAGAGAGAGAAACAAACTAACAGACAAAAGAAAGAGAGAGAGACTAATTAATTCTGTTTTTTGGA